>NC_089259.1:37010178-37313208 GCF_963930625.1 Muntiacus reevesi | reverse complement strand
ACCCACTCCAGTGTTCTTGCCTGGAGAATCCCAGGGACGGGGGAGCCTGGTGCATTGCCGTCTATGGGGTCTCACAGAGTCGGACACGACTGAAGCGACTTAGCAGCAGCAGCAGCAGCAATTTCTAAATAGAAATTCTGGTTTCTCGTTGTAATAATTTCTAATAATTGAGGAAAGCAATGGATAAGCTTTAGTTTAAAATAGTGTCTCTTTATCTTTTCCCTCAGGTAGCCTTTCCTAGGGACTTTGAAAGAGGAAGTTTATGTCAATAGGTTACTGAGCCTAAGGAGCAATAGATTTTTAAGAGGTGGTGAGGAAAACTTCAAAGAGAATGAAATTATGTGCTGAGAGAAATAAAAAAAAAAATGAATAAAGAGCATTTTTGATATGATAGAGGGTTGAAGAAAACCAAAGAAGTGAAGTAGAAGAAGCCACAGATTGCTATAATATTCACTTTTCTGAAAAGTGCCTTCAAGGTGTATAATAGAACTTTTTTATTCTATTCTGCTATTTCAGTCAACCACCATTGAATGTTCAAAAGGTGAAAATTAGAGGAAAACTAATGCGTGTATTTTGTTTGCTCCCTAATGTTAGAACATAAAGCAATATACACACTTGACAGCAAAAAATCTGTATAATATGGTGTATTTGCTCAACATCCTTATCTGAATCTCTAGTACTCTAGATATATTATCTCAAAAATTTTCAACAGAATATATGTGACATAAGAGGCTAGGAAATATTTCTCTTATTAAAAACACACAACTAATTATTAATGGAACTATAAAGTCGGAGGACTCAAGTCATGTCTGACTTGGAATAAACAGTTGCAGAACGAGTTCTTTTAGGATTATTCTTGTGCTTCTTTTTGTTCTCATTACTATATACTGTAGAAAATTAAAAGGAATATCTTATTGATCTGTTTCAATTCATTGGTGATAAAAGCTATACTGTAAAAAAAAAAAAAAAAAAAAGCTATACTGTAGCTATGCTAAGAGTGGAAGCTATTTCTCTCTTCTGGTCTAATAACACTTTAAGACTATTGCCTATGTGAGAAGCTCAAGTCTCCTGAAACTAAAAGATGTTCATGTTTGTGGTGAAAGTTTTCATTAATAATTTCAAATCATACTCTGCCAAGGATCTGCCACTGTTGCAAGTTATGGCTATTTGGAGTTCTCGTGTTTTTCTGCCAAGTGAAAATTGGTTTTGCGGAATTGTTTATTGCTGCTTCATTACTGCTTCTCCTCCCTCCACCAAGAGAATACTTCTGTTCTGCAGAAGCAATGGAAGCCTAAAAAGATAGAATGTTTTCATGTCAGAAAAATTAAAGTCATGAAGGAGATAGATCTCCAGAATTAAATTAGAATTGAGCAAGTCAGTTATGTGTACATCCATCAGCCCAGTGGTCAGGATCTCATTTCCACTGAAGCAAACTTAGCTAGAGGGCAGATAGAATTTCTACACAGAGAAACCCCCCACATCCTTCACAGCGAATTATGCTGAGAAGAAAAAGCACTCACCTGCAGCAAGTATAATGTCCTTTAAAAGGTGTGCTCCTGTTTAAGAACACCATTAATTATCTTTACAAAATATTCTGAATAAGAGTTTGGGGAAAGATTTCCTGACCCTTTTATGACCAGTATATAACACTGAGGCATGTACCTCCATTTCATGCCATATCAAAATTAGTAAAATCTCTCATTTTGATTATTATCAGAAAATGTTAAAACAATAATAATCAGTGACACTATGTAATGTTCATGCTAAATAATGTTTTCAGTATGCTGAAGATGTGGTCACATATATATATAATTCAGTAAGGATTGTTAAATTTTTGTCCTTCAATAGAGTGTTAGAGGAAGATAGATTTCAGGGAAGTGAAAAAGGAAGGAAAAAGAAAGAGTGAAATATATTATTGGGCACCTACTCTGTTCTGTGTACTTTGCTACTTGAGTTTATTTATGTGTTTTAACAAACTTCACAATGATTTTCAGTACTAGGCATTACTATCTCAAACTTTACAAACTTAAAAACAATTTTTGGCTCCCTAATTAATTTACCCAAAGTCGTAAGTCTCACACATAGAATATACAGTTTGCCTGGAGTCAAGTCCATCAGAATCCAATGCAGAAGAGAAAATTGCTCACTACTTATGAACATTCCCTTTACCCACCCTCATTAGATACATTATTCAACTCTTTTGCCATATTCTTAATGCTATATTGATTTTCTAAAACCAAAAACACAGATTTCCCTCTCAAGTTCATTCTAGAGATTTATTTAATTAAGTTACTTTTAACTTTACATGTTTCTCAAATAAATTGGAGATCCACTGCCCTTGAACACTGTTATATTGATATAATGTACTGTCTACTATTATATTATACATTAAATATATTGTTAGGATATAGTATGTTATGTTATGTTATATGTCAGGCCATATAGTTAAGGGCTCTCTTTACCTTAGAAGTAACTGTATAGCACAGGGAGCTCAGTTCAGGGCTCTGATGACCTAGAGGAGTGGGATGGTGGTGGAGTTGGAGGAAGGCTCAAGAGGGAGGGGATATATGCATATTTACAGCTGATTCATGTTGTTGTACAGTAGAAACCAACATTACATTGTAAAGATCCTCCAGTTAAACAAAGACAAGAAAGGTTTAACATCAAAAGAGTCTTGTAAAAATTTAAAATGTCTTTAAGTGACTGTGCAATCCTTGGCTTAGCTTCAGAAATTAGTCATTAACAGACATTAGGGCTTTCCTGGTGGCTCAGATGATAAAGAATCTGCCTGCAATGTGGGAGACCTGGGTTCAGTCCCTGAGTTGGGAAGATACCCTAGAGGAGGGTATGGAAACCATTCCAGGATTCTTCCCTGAAGAATCCCCATGGACGGAGGAGCCTGGCAGGCTACAGTCCATGAGGTCACAAAGAATCGGACATGACTGAGCAACTAAGCACACAAAACAGACATTAAAGGTCAATGAGTCTGCATTTTGATTTGTTTGCTTTTTTCCACATGTACCCCGAGGTGAATTTATATCCAGTGAAGTCAGTTTGAAAAGATGAGCCATGGAATTGAAATCCAGTAGCTTATGCTTTAAAATGAATCAAAGTTTTGTTTTGTTTGGTTTCCTTATTTAAATTAATTAATTTATTTTAATTGGAGGCTAATTACTTTACAATATTGTGGTGGTTTTTGCCATACGTTGACATGAATCAGCCATGGGTGTACATGTGTTCCCCATCCCGAACACCCCCCCACCTCCCTCCCTACCCCATCCCTCTGGGTTGTCTCAGTGCACCAGCTTTGAGTGCGCTGCTTCATGCATAAAACTTGGACTGCTAATCTATTTCATATTTGGTAATATACATGTTTCAATGCTGTTCTCTCAAATGATTCCACGATCGCCTTCTCACACAGAGTCTAAAGTCTGTTTTTTAAATGTGTCTCTGTTGCTATCTCGCATATAGGGTCATCATTACCATCTTTCTAAATTCCATATAGCTGCATTAATATACTGGTGTTTTTCTTTCTAACTGTATAATATATTTCTTTCTCTCTGTATAATCAGCTCCAGTTTCATCCACCTCATTAGAACTGATTCAAATGTGTTCTTTTTAATAGCTGAGAAATATCCTATTGTGTATATGTACCACAGCTTTCTTATCCACTTATCTGCCAGTGGACATCTAGGTGCTTCCATGTCCTGGCTATTGTAAACACTGTTGCAATGAACTTTGGGGCACATTTCTTTTTCAATTCTGGTATCCTCAGTATGTATGCCCAGCAGCGGGATTGCTGGATCATATGGCAGATCTATTTTCAGGTTTTTTAAGGAATCTCCACTCTGTTCTCCATAGTGGCTGTACTAGTTTGCATTCCCACAAACAGTGCAAGAGGATTCCCTTTTCTCTGCACCCTCTCCGACACTTATTGTTTGTAGATCTTTTGATAGTAGCCATTCTGACTAGCGTGAGATGGTACCTCATTGAGGTATTGATTTGCATTTCTCTGATAATGAGTGATGTTGAGCATTTTATCATGTGTTTTTTAGCCAACCACATGTCTTCTTTGGAGAAATGTCTGTTTAGTTCTTTGGCCCATTTTTTGATTGGGTTGTTTACTTTTCTGGTACTGAGCTGCATGAGATGTTTGTAAAATTTTGAGATTAATTCTTTGTCAGTTGCTTCATTTGCTATTGTTTTCTCCCACTCTGAAGGCTGTCTTTTCACCTTGCTTATAGCTTCCTTCATTGTGCAAATCTTTTAAGTTTAATTAGGTCCCATTTGTTTATTTTTGCTTTTATTTCCATTACTCTAGGAGGTGTGTCATAGAGGATCTTGCTGCGATCTATGTAAGAGAGTGTTCTGCCTATGTTTTCCTCCAGGAGTTTTATAGTTTCTGGTCTTATGTTTAGATCTTTAGTCCATTTTGAGCTTTTTTTGTGTGTATGGTGTTAGAAAGTGTTGTAATTTCCTTCTTTTACAAGTGGTTGACCAGTTTCCCCAGCACCACTTGTTAAAGAGACTGTCTTAACTCCATTGTATATTTTTGCCTCCTTTGTCAAAGATAAGGTGTCCATAAGTGCATAGATTTATCTCTAGGCTTTCTATTTGTTCCATTGATCTATATTTCTGTCTTTGTGCCAGTGCCATACTGTCTTGATGACTGTAGCTTTGTAGTATAGTCTGAAGTCAGGCAGGTTGATTCCTCCAGTTCCATTCTTCTTTCTCAAGATTGTTTTGGTTATCCGAGGGTTTTTTTTTTTTTTTTTTTCCATACAAATTATTTGAGATATTTGTTCTAGTTTATGTGAGATTATTTGTTCTAGTTCTCTGAAAAATACCGTTGGTAGCTTGATAAACATTGCATTGAATCTATAGCTTGCTTTGTGTAGTATATTCATTTTCACTATATTGATTTTTCTGATCCATGAACATGGTATATTTCTCTATCTATTTGTTCTGTATTTGATTTCTTTCATCTATGTTTTATAGTTTTCTATATATAGATCTTTTGCTTCTTTAGGTAGATTTATTCCTAAGTATTTTATTCTTTTCATTGCAATGGTGAACTGGATTGTTTCCTTAATTTCTCTTTCTGTGTCCTCATTGTTAGTGTATAGGAATGTAAGAGATTTTGGAGTATCAATTTTATATCCTACAACTTTACTATATTCATTGATTAGCTCTAGTAATTTTCTGGTGGTGTCTTCAGGGTTTTCTATGTAGAAGATCATGTCATCTGCAAACAGTGAGAGTTTTACTTCTCCTTTTCCAATCTGGATTCCTTTTTATTTATTTTTCTTCTCTGACCACTGTGGCTAAAACTTCCAAAACTATGTTGAATAGTAGTGGTGAGAGTGGGCATCCTTGCCTTGTTGCTGGCTTCAGGGGAAATGCTTTCAATTTTTTGCCATTGAGGATAATGTTTGCTATGGGTTTATCATATATGGCTTTTATTATCTTGAGGTATGTTCCTTCTATGCCTGATTTCTGGAGAGTTTTTTTTTTTTTTTTTAATCATAAATGAGTGTTGAATTTTGTCAAAGATTTTCTCTGCATCTATTGAGATAATCATATAGTTTGTTTGTCTGCTGTATCACATTGATTGATTTGTGAATATTGAAGAATCCTTGCATCCCTGCAATAAAGCCCACTTGGTTATGATGTACAATCTTTTAAATATGTTGTTGGATTTTGTTTGCTATAATTTTGTTGAGGATTTTTGCATGTATGTTCATCAGTGATATTGACCTGTAATTTTCTTTGTTTGTGGCATCCCTGTTTGATTTTGGTATTAGGGTGAAGGTGGCCTCATAGAATGAGTTTGGGAGTATACCTTCCTTTGGAATTTTCTGGAAGAGTTTGAGTAAGATAGGTGTTGGCTCTTCTCTAAATTTTTGGTAGAATTCACCTGTGAAGCCTACTGGTTTTAAGAGGGATGTGACCATTCCAAAGCCAGATTTGATGGCCTCATATCTCAGTTACCAAGGGCCTTCTAGGATTGAAAACGCTTGGACAAACATACTGTGCCCTCTAAAGGAATTCCCTAGTTTTTCCAAGAATAGTTAACGTTTTTTGAGTGTTTAGATCTCTCTCGATAAACCTAATCAAATATCAGGAAATATTTTTCAGAACAATCTTAAGTTTTAAAATATATACAAGCTGAAAATAAAGCCATAATCATTATTAACTTAATTAGACCTCATGGCATTGTCAATATTTTTTTTTTTTTTGTCAAATGTCTTTAAGATAACTATTGGAAAAGACATCAAATGTTATATCATTGTTATTACATTTATATGATGATTTCATCTACAGGGTTCTTCAACTCTATTTGGTATTTAATGTTGACGTACATTCAAATATCTTCAAGTGTTATTTTAGGGAAAATAATATTTTCAAAGGTAAAAAAGAAGAAAAATGTCTATTTGTTACACAGTATCTTCTATAGCTGCAAAAGTGAATTTTATCACTTGTTATTTCTGCCCATTTTATTTTGTTTTTTTAATTTGAGATAGTTTCCATATAATTAATAATAATAGCAATTTACTCCAAACTGCCTATATTTAGTGGCTAAGAGATCTGCAGGATTTACAATTAGAAAGAAAATGATTCTTATGAGAAAAAAGAGACAATATTATGTGCTGATGTTCACAAAACAGTTTAAAAATAGAATCTATACTGACATATTCCATTAAGATAAAAAAGATGATATTTAAGAATTACAAATTACCCACATACATTTTGTCATTTACAACTAAGAAAATTATCCATTTGAACTTTTAACTTCATCCAAGTTGTGCCCAAATAACAAATCATTTACTCTCTTCTTTCAGAAAGTACAAGAATATTAAAACTTTTTCTTCATTTAGTTCTCATAAAAGTTTATTTGGGATTTTTCAAAAACAACTATAGACTATTTTATATTACTATATTTTATATTTGTTAATTTATATTATATATTTTAATTCAGTGATCAATTCAATTCAGTTCAGTTCAGTCTCTCAGTTGATTCTGACTCTTTGCGACTCCATGGACTGCAGCATGCCAGGCCTTCCTGTCAGTTACCAACTCCTGGAGCTTGCTCAAACTCATATCCATCGATTTTGAGATGCCATCCAGACATTTCATCCTGTTTTCGCCTTCCCCTGCCTTCCATCTTTCCAGCATGAGGGTCATTTCAAGTGAATCAGTTCTTCCCATCAGGTGACCAAAGTATTGTAACTTCAGTTTCAGCATCAGTCCTTCCAATGAATACTCAGGACTGATTTCCTTTAGGAATGACTGGATTGATCCCTTTGCAGTCCAAGGGACTCTCAAGAGTCTTGATGTACTCCTTTTCCAAGTTGGAACCAGTGCGTTGTTCCATGTCCATTTCTAACTGTTGCTTCTTGACCTGCCTACAGATTTCTCATGAAGCAGGAAAGGCGGTCTGGTATTTCCATCTCTTGAAGAATTTTGCAGTTTTTTTGGTCCACACATTCAAAGGCTTTGGTGTAGTCAATGAAACAGAAGTAAATGTTTCTTTGGAACTCTCTTGTTTTTCTATGATCCAAGGGATGTTGGCAATTTGATCTCTGGTTCCTCTGCCTTTTCTAAATCCAGATGGAACATCAGGAATTTATTGGTTCACTCACTGTTGAAGCCTCAGTTGGAGAATTTTGAGCATTACTTTGATAGCATGTGAGATGATTGCAATTGTGCGGTAGTTTGAACATTCTTTGGCATTTCCTTTCTTTGGGATTGTAATGAAAACTGACAGTCTTGTGGCCATTGCAGAGTTTTCCAAATTTGCTGACATATTGAGTTCAGCACTTGAACAGCATCATCATTTAGGACTTGAAATAACCCATCTGGAATTCCATCCCCTCCACTAGCTTTGTTCATAGTGATGCTTTCTAAGGCCCACTTGACTTCAGACTCTTAGGATGGCTGTCTCTAGGTGAGTGATCACACCATCATATTTGTCTGTGTCTTGAAGACCTTTTTTGTACAGTTCTGTGTATTCTTACTACCTGTTCTTAGTATCTTCTGCTTCTGTTAGGTTTGTACTGTTTCTGTCCTTTATTGTGGCAATCTTTGCATGAAATGTTCCCTTGGTATCTCAACTTTTCTTGAAGAGCTCTCTAGGCTTTCCCATCTATTGTTTTCCTCTATTTCTTTTCATTGATCACTGAGGAAGGCTTTCCTATCTCTCCTTGCTATTCTTTGGAACTCTGCATTCTTTTGGGTGTATCTTTCCCTTTCTCCTTTGCCTTTCCTTTCTCTTCTTTTCTCAGTGATTTGTAAGGGTCCTAAGGCAACCATTTTGCCTTTTTGCATTTCTTTTCCTTGGGAATGGTCTTGATCACCACCTCCTGTACAATGTCATGAACTTTTGTCCATATTTCTTCAGACACTCTGTCTATCAGATCTAATCCCTTGAATCTGTTTGCCACTTCCACTGTAAAATCTAAGGGGTTTGATTTAGGTCATAAGTGAATGGTCTAGTTGTTTTCCCTTCTTTCTTCAACTTAAGTCTGAATTTTGCAATGAGAAGTTCATGATCTGAGCCATAGTCAGCTCCTGGTCTTGTATTTGCTGACTATATAGAGCTTCTCTATCTCTGGCTGCAAAGAATACAATCAATCTGATTTCAGCATTGACCATATGGTGATCTCAATGTGTAGAGTCACATCTTGTGTTGTTGAAAGCTGTCATTTGCTATTATCAGTTTGTTCTCTTGGCAAAATTCTGTTAGTCTTTTCCCTGCATCATTTCGTACTCCAAGGCCAAATTTGCCTGTTACTCCAGGTATCTCTTGACTTCCTACTTTTGCATTCCATTCCCCTATGATGAAAAAGACATCTTTTTTTTTTTTTTTTTTTTTTTTTTTGGTGTTAGTTCTAGAAGATCTTGTAGGTCATCATAGAACCATTCAACTTCAGCTCTTTTGGCATTAGTGGTTGGGACATAAACTTCGATTACTGTGATATTGAGTCATTTGCCTTGGAAGTGAATAGAGATCATTCTGTCGTTTTTGAGATTATACTCAATCACTGCATTTTGAACTCTTTTGTTGACTATGAGGGCTATTCTATTTCTTCTAAGAGATTCTTGCCTACAGTAGTAGATATAATGGTCATCTGAATTAAATTCACCCATTCCAGTCCATTTTAATTCACTGATTCCTAAAATATCGTGTTTTACTCTTGCCATCTCCTGTTTGACTAACTCCATTTTACCTTGATTCATGGGTCTAACATTCCTGTTTCCTATGCAATGTTGTTATTTATAACATTGGACTTTATTTCTATCACCAGTCACATCCACAACTAGTCATTGTTTTTACTTTGGCTCTGTCTCTTCATTCTTTCTTAAGTTATTTCTCCACTCTTCTCCAGTGACATATTGGGCACCTACTGACCTGAAGAGTTCATCTTTCAGTGTCATACCTTTTTGCCTTTTTATACTGCTTATGGGGTTCTCAAGACAAGAATACTGAAGTGGTTTGCCATCTCCTTCTCCATTGTAACACATTTTGTCAGAACTCTCCACCATGACCCATCCATCTTGGGTGGCCCAACATGGCATGGCTCATAGATTCATTGAGCTAGACAAGGCTTTGGGTCCCCTAACCCATTACACCAGATTTTGTATTCTGTCTTTATTCTTGTTGCTCACTACTGGACCATTAGGTCAACAGCCCAGCATTTGGCATAAGCCTTGTTGGAGAAGGTTGCCTTTAGCCCCATCATAGAGCGGCCAAACAGACAACCCACAAACTGCAGAACAAGTATACCAAAGAAATTCTCCCACTGTTAAGAAAGTTGTAGGACCTACAACAGAATCCCCAACCTGGGGATACAGCAAAGGGACTGAGAATCCCCAGGGAATTTGACTTTGTAGGCCAGTGGGAGTCCTGCAGATTCTATTGGATTGAGGTGCCAAGTCCACTATAAGTCCAGCTTTTATTCCTAATTGCAGACTACAATCTTTTTTTGTCTTATCTTTCCCAAAACATGACACTGACATAGTCCAACTCTCCTATGCTGTTACCTTTTGGGCTAGTCTTGGGAACAATCAGCAAGTGGTTAGGCAGTGTTCATACCTAACACCCACCTGGTGTTCCAAGGTCCATGCTTTCATGATCCCAGTCATACTCCCTTTTGGGTCTGGCCCTGGGGTTTGTAACAGGAAGATTAATCTTAAGAAAAACAGAGTTTTTTAATATATGCTGTTTTTCCAGGTGCAATTTCTGTGAAATTTCTCAAGGCTGTGAAGGTACATTATTAGATTTTAATTTTATACTAGACACCAAATCCTAGCCCAGTGTCAGCAATCAAAACATGTGTCCTCAACTGGTATATTACTGTGTATTTTGTAATAAAATAAGTTAATTTGAATCCCTTGGTTGGGTACTGAAATAGAGAATAAATTAATTGCTTATATATATATATATATATATATATATATATATATATATATATATATATAGAGAGAGAGAGAGAGAGAGAGAGAGAATTGTTTTGAATGACACTTTAAATTGATGATGCTAGTATGACCTTAATTAGTACTTTCACTCCTTTGAGTAGGGAGTGGATTCCTACTTACACTCAGACCATTCAGATCTGCTTGCATTGGAAAAGTTCACTTTCTAGCATGTGCCTATATTCATGCAAAACTTTTCCCTCTTCCCCTCTAAGTTCTTTGGCTGGACTAATAATTAAATTGACAAAAGATACAAGGAGAAGATTCTACACATGGACATCATCAGATGGTCAACACCAAAATCAGACTGACTATATTCTTTGCAGTCAAAAATGGAGAAGCTCTATATAGTCAGCAAAAACAAGACCAGGAGCTGACTGTGGCTCAGATCATGAATTCCTTATTGCCAAATTCAGACTTAAATTGAAGAAACTAGGCAAAATCCCTAGACCATTCAGGTATGACCTAAATCAAATCCCTTATGATTATACAGTGGAAGTGAGAAATAGATTTAAGGGACTAGATCTGACAGACAGACTGCCTGATGAACTACGGACAGAGGTTCATAACATTGTACAGGAGACAGGGATCAAGACCATCCCCATGGAAAAAAAATGCAAAAAAGCAAACTGGCTGTTTGAGGAGGCCTTACAAATAGCTATGAAAAGAAGAGAAGTGAAAAACAATGGAGAAAAGAAAAGATATTCCCATTTGAATGCAGAGTTCCAAAGAATAGGAAGGAGAGATAAGAAAGCCTTCCTCAGTGATCAATGCAAAGAAATAGAGGAAAACAATAGAATGGAAAACCCTAGAGATCTTTTCAAGAAAATTAGAGATACCAAGGGAGCATTTCATGCAAAGATGGATTCAATAAAGAACAGAAATGGTACAAACCTAACAGAAGCAGAAGATATTAAGAAGAGATAGAAAGAATATACAGAAGAAATGTCCAAAAAAGATCTTCACGACCCAGATAATCACGATGGTGTGATCACTCACCTAGAGCCAGACATCCTGGAATGTGAAGTCAAGTGGGCCTTAGAAAGCATCACTATGCACAAAGCTAGTGGAGGTGATGGAATTCCAGTTGAGCTATTTCAAATTCTGAAAGATGATGCTGTGAAAGTGCTGCACGCAATATGTCACCAAATTTGGAAAACTCAGCAGTGGCCACAAGACTGGAAAAGATCAGTTTTCATTCCAACCCCAAAGAAAGGCAATGCCAAGGAATACTCAAACTACTGCACAATTGCACTCATCTCACACTCTAGTAAAGTAATGCTCAAAATTCTCCAAGTCACGCTCCAGCAATACAAGAACCGTGAATTTCTGGATGTTCAAGCTGGTTTTATAAAAGGCAGAGGAACCAGAGATCAAATTGCCAACATCCGCTGGATGATCAAAAAATCAAGAGAGTTCCAGAAAAAAACATCAATTTCTCCTTTATGTACTATGCCAAAGCCTTTGACTATGTGGATCACAATAAATTGTGGAAAATTCTGAAATAGATGGGCATACCAGACCACTTCACCTGCCTCTTGAGAAATCTGTATGCAGGTCAGGAAGCAACAGTTAGAACTGGACATGGAACAACAGACTGGTTCCAAATAGGGAGAGGAGCACATCAAGGCTGTATATTGTCACCCTGCTTATTTGACTTATATGCAGAGTACATCATAAGAAATGCTGGGCTGGAAGAAGCACAAGCTGGAATCAAGATTGCCAGGAGAAATATCAATAACCTCAGATATGCAAATGACACCACCTGCATGGCAGAAAGTGAGGAGGAACTAAAAATCCTCTTGATAAAAGTGAAAGAGAGTGAAAAAGTTGGCTTAAAGATCAACATTCAGAAAACTAAGATCATGGCATCTGTTCCCATCACTTCATGGCAAATCGATGAGGAGACAGTGGAAACAGTCTCAGACTTTATTTTCTTGGGCTCCAAAATCACTGCAGATGGTGATTGCAGCTGTGAAATTAAAGACCCTTTTTGGGAGGAAAGTTATGACCAACCTAGATAGTATATTAAAAAGCAGAGACATTACTTTGCCAACAAAGGCCGTCTAGTCAAGCCTATGGTTTTTCCAGTGGTCATGTATGGATGTGAGAGTTGGACTGTGAAGAAAGCTGAGTGCTGAAGAATTGATGCTTTTGAACTGTGGTGTTAGATAAGACTCTTGAGAGGCCCTTGGACTGCAAGGAGATCCAACCAGTCCATCCTAAAGGAGATCCGTCCTGGGTGATCATTGGAAGGAAGATGCTGAAGCTGAAACTCCAATACTTTGGCCACCTCAAGCAAAGAGTTGACTCTTTGGAAAAGACCCTGATGTTGGGAGGGATTGGGGGCAGGAGGAGAAGGGGACAACAGAGGATGAGATGGCTGGATGGCATCACCGACTCGATGGACATGAGTTTGAGTAAACTTCGGGAGTTGGTGATGGACAGGGAGGCCTGGCGTGTTGCGATTCATGGAGTCGCAAAGAGTCGGACACGACTGAGCGACTGAACTGAACTGAACTAAAGACACATTAACAGGAGAAAACCAAATTTCGTACAGATGAGAATTATATGAAAATCTGAGACTTCCAGGTAGTCATCCTGACCTAAGGAGAAGGAATGGGTCTGAGATTTCAAAGTGGAGGAAGATGATTCACAAAAAGTTAAGAACAGCAAATGTTTGGTAAGTGAGTGTTCATATTACCATGAACGTAATTCTTCCTCCTGTAAATAGTTATCTCTAGTAATAGCTCTCTTACTGGTACAGGCCCCCTGTACAAATACTTTCAGGCAGATAGGGAGTAGATAAAAGGCTCTTTAAGAGTTTGCTTGACCTCTGATTTTCTTCACCTCAAAATAATCGCATGCCAAATCACATTCCAAGATGTTGTATTATGCTCCCGTTCATGCTCATTTCCACACATGATTGCCTAACTTTAGAAAGAACTGCCAAGGGCATGTTGGGGATATAGCTTGGCAATCTATTCTTATAGGATTTTCCAGTGTTGGCAGGTTTCTGCCAACAGCCAGGTCGTTGCTGAACCATTCATATGCAGTAAACCTTACTTGACAGCAGCAGCATAGACACCCAAAAGCCATGTTTTCAAATTCTGCAGAAGTCCCTTGTACTTCTTGCTAATATTTTACTGAGTTACAAAGAGAAGAGTCAAGTTCCTCTTGTTTATTATTAAAGATCATTAAAACTGCTAAGAAGAAAGGTTGCAGGGGCAAACCACATTTCACAGTAAGGGAATATTTCATCTTGCCTACCTCTGTGGCCAAAAATATGTTTTGAAATCAGACAACCCTGGATTTAAATCCTGAAATGGCCCCTTAATAGCTCAGCTATTTTGTGCAAATTAATGTCCCCGACTTTCTGTTTCTTCCTTGCTAAAATAATCAAAAGATTTGTCTCACAAGGTTATTAAGAATTTTAGAAGATAATGCATATCAGATATTTGGCCTGGTGCCTGGCACACAAGTACTCACAAAGAATGTTAGTTTTTTTTTTTTTTTATCATTTAATTTGTTTTATGCTGGTGTCAGTTATTTTTGTTGTTAACATTATTATCTAACAAGTTAGAAAATGCATAAATATTAAATGGATCAAGCATTTACAAAGAGTCAGAGCAGGCTCTGTGTTAAGAGGAGATAAGTAAGAGATGAGAAAATTCTCAAATGTCAAATAAGGAGAGAGGAATTAAGATCCAAAAATTTAGTACTTTGAAGTTAGCAGTGAGGTGTCCACCTTATGTTTCCTTTTTTATGTCCTGCTGGGTTGCCATGTAAGAGCAGCCTGAAGCAAAATATTTAGGATTTCTGTAGGACAAGCTTTTGACTTAGGTGACTGTGATGTGGTGCAAAAGCCAAGGATTTAAAAGCCACTTCTATTGGAAGGATTTGGGCAAGACTCAGCCTCACAGATCACCTACTGTATAGGTGTAAAAATATCTATATCTTAGAAGTTTATTGTGTCTGTATGTGTGTGTGAGAACCTCCATTTCATGAAATTATTTTAAATGTGCTATGAAGCTTTAAAATGTTATTTGGGAGTGTTGCTAAGGTAATTGGGACACCCTTGAGTGTATAATTACTGGTTCAAGTACGAAGGGCTGTGCCTCTATATGTTCTTTAAAAAACATGAATAAAAAAAATGTGTTATAAGAATAGGCAACTGTGCCCCTATCATAATGATTCAACCATGTGAACATCAAAAGTAAGTCATGAAGACAAGTTGTTTGAATAGTATCATCTGTTTTTTAATAAAGCAGGCTTACTTGCTATGAGGGTTTGCACTAGTCAGGGTTCCCTAGAGAAACTAAATTATATACATATTGAGAAAGATTGAGAGACAGAGACAGATTTATTTTAAGGAATTAGTTCATGTGTCTGTGGAAGCTAATTCCAAAATCTTCAGGGTAGGATGACAAGCTAGACACCCAGGTGTCTAGAGATGATGGTGCATTCTGGAAGCAGAATTCCTTCTTCCTTGGTGGGAATCTACCATTTAGATCTTAAGGCCTTCAATTGATTGCATGAGGCCAACCCACATTATGGTGATTATCTGCTTTACTCAAAATCTACTAATTTACACATAAATCTCTGGTTAAAAATATCTTCACAGTTACATCTAGGCTGGTATTTGTCCAAATATCTGGGTATCACAATCCAGCCAAATTCATATATAAAATTAACTATTGTAGTGTTTATCCACTTTTTCAGAATTGAATTTAAATCACTTTGCTATTAAATGATAATTATATTTAAAATACATACTCTAAGCATTAGAGGCAAAGATACAACAAAATAGCAATCTATTTCTGAAGGAAATATCTTTTATTAAGTTTTTTTCTTTTCATTTTAAAAGCCACAGTTTTTATAACTACAGAAGAGACAGAAACAAAATAACAATCTTTGTTCTTGGGTCATTCCATTTAAAATTTTCCATCCAGAGTAATTTTTCTCCTTCAACAGAAGTATCTGGCCCTCAGGGATCCCACTGTTTACTTCAAGACAGAGGAGAAAGAGCAGTGCAAGGGGACATGCTGCTCATGGCTGTGATGTGAAGAGCCTGGCACCCCTGCTGGTCCAGCCTTCATGGGGGGTGTCTAGTCCATCATTTTTACCCCAGTGCTATATTAGTGTAAAAAGAACATTTCAGGTTTCTGATGGTTCCTGCAGTTAATGTCTGGGGCAGGGTTAAAAATAAAATTTCCACCTTATCCTTTGACAAATATTTTGAGACGATTAACACTATTGTGACTCCTGAAAATATATACACACTATATGCTTATTTTGCTTGTCTTCGTTAGTTTGCCTTGTATTTGGTATTTTAAATGGAAATATGTGCTAGTAAGAAAGTCTTTCTTGTAGTGAGAATCCTGTATGCTTTCAACTCTATCATAATTAAGAGTCTTTGTGGTTGTAAATGCCACCTTTAGGTTAAATATAAACCAAGCATCTGTCAGCATCAATGTAAGAGAGCAAATAATGCCATAAATGCTAGAAGAGTAAAACTGGAACTGCATTGAAATGAGCCTGTCATCCCCATGAAGGGTGACAAATACATCCCTGTTTAGTTCTGTAAAAGAGCAGAGTTAATAAGTACATATATTTTCACATACAGTGATATATATATATGACATATATATGTGTCATATATATATGTGTTACATATATATATATGTGTCGTATATATATATGTGTCATATATATATATGTGTGTGTCATATATATATATGTGTCATATATATATATATATATATATATATAAAACACGTTACTGAGAGTTGTGATTTTCTAATACATGCTGTCCTGTCCCCTTGCTCTCTGTCTCCTCTTCCCCAAAATGCTCTTCCCATAGAACTGATCCCAGGAGCCAATTCCCCTGGGAAGCTTGAGCTGACCACCCCCTCTGAGAGAGGCCAGACCTCAGTGCTCCTAGAGTACACGAATATGCCTCTGTCATAGCATCTGTCACCTTACCTGTCAACTTGTATGCCTCACCTGTGAGACTGTGAGCTCCCCTGAGGCCTTTGATTCCCCAGAACCCAGCACTGAGTTCTGCACCATCAGTATTTGCTGAGTGAATAAATTAACATAAAATACTAAATCAGTACACATCTAGTGAATTCTATCAATTCAAGAATGATGATAGAACTCTGAAGATTATATTAATAACAGGGCTTGACAATATTAATTTTTGACAAAATGGAGACAGTCATGGCCAGGCTGCTGTGGCTTGTCAAGAATTGATTAAGGGTCTCTTGAACATGGAGTGCTCTGCCTCTCACATTGCATCTTTCTTTTGTTTCTGGTTCCCTCTGTCTACCCTGAATGGGCACAGCGGTATGACTTCAAAGTGGAGAGTAACAGCACTCATGAATGCCTCAGCAATTTGGAAGGCACTTTTCTTTTGGGTGAACCAAGGAGGTGTGGAGAGTCCTTTGAATTCTCTTCTTAGTGGGACCACTGAAAGCAGCCTTCTCTTTGCTTTTTAGAAAATACCTACTGGTAACTTTGATTCTCTATTATTCTCTCTCCCTGAACACTGCACACTCTCCCTTAGCTTTATAGCAAAGCAGCCTTCTCTTTGCTTTTTAGAAAATACCTACTGGTAACTTTGATTCTCTATTATTCTCTCTCCCTGAACACTGCACACTCTCCCTTAGCTTTATAGCATTTATCACCATTTGTAATTATTTTAAGTATTTGGTTATTTCACTGCACTGCCAGAGAGGCAATACAAAATCCTCCTTTCTGCATCTTCTCTCCATTTCCCCTAAAGCATACAAAAGCCCTCTCCCCAAACAAAACATGGAAATTAAATAAATACATTGTTTTTCAGGTGAGGTCCTTTAGCTTTCTTGCCAAGGAACTCGCCTGCTAAGTTCTCACATAGAGAAAGTCTGGCATACCTACTCATTTGTTGCCACTAAACTACATTCCTCCTGGGGGAACACTGTCTTGCTTCTAGCTGTGTCCCTATACCTAGCAGTGCCTGAAACAGCTAAGGGGTCACTAAAGTTCTGCTTAATCATAAACCTCCTGCCAACTCATTTGACTTGGTCACCGGGGTTGTTTTTATTGTTTTCAGTAATTATAAAAATTTGTATACCATTTTGTGCTACTTAAAGTAAAGTAATAACCTAAAGTAATTTTTAAAAATCACATCTTCAGAGAATTTTGGATCACTTATATGATTGTTCGTTCACGTAGAGATGCTTAATGATAAATTCCAGTAAACATTAAACCAAATAAAGAGAATTATTGTAACCATGTATCTTTCTTCTGGCACTTATGTAGTTTGAGACCACAGGGCTCCCATAAAACTATTTTAATGTGTGTTGGCCAAACTTCATCCTTTTAATGAATGAATGGATTTGCTTAGGCTAAACATTTTTCCAGTGACAATCAGATGTCTCTAATTTGCAAAGCCTCCCAAGTCTGTAAATCATGAAGACTTATTTACCCTATATTTTACATGCAGCATTAATGTTTGTTTTAAGTAACTGAGTATGTTCCAGAAAACACACACACGGACACATGCACACACACAACTTTCTGTTCTGAGAATCCTTTGAAGTTTGTGTCCATAATTTTCTTGGACTTAATTCAACCAATTTCTAGTCAGGGTCCTTCTAACTACATTTTTCTTGTTTTAAAAGAGAGAAATGTACTTTGTGAGATATTATCGTAAAATATCCCATAACATATTTATTCCCAGCAAATTACCAAACATTCAGGTGTGAGCCTAACTTTTTTTTTTTTCCCTAAGTAGTATCCTCTTTGCTTAAAATACAGTAATCAGTTCAGAAGCTATCTTATGCTAAGGCTGGATGTGATAAATAGAGGCCATTTGTTCTTGAATGCATAACATACTGCAGGCATTTGTTTCATACAGAATTGTATGAATATGTGGAGGACTTTTTCTCAAGTGAGAAATAAGGCTTGAAAATTTTTAAGGTTTATACTCTACCTCAGCTACAACAGAAGAGTCCTAATGAATACTTTCTGGAATTAATTTTGTCTTTGATTTTTCCCTTTAAGGTACAGTTGTACTTATCACATTTCCCTCCTATTGCCTTAGCAGGGAGTAGGGTGGAAAAACAAGCTGAGCACAGGCAACAAATCTGTCCAGTGGGCCATAGTGAAAGCACAGTAGGTGCTGGCAGAAAGGACGAGTGTCTGAAACATGGTAAATATGCAGCACGGGCAAGTGCTTCTGGTGCGTAATTTTGCTGCAGGACATGCTGAGGCAGACACTTGTGTAGACAACTGTTTCTAAATATGTCCCTGTATCAGCAGGAAGCAGAAGATCTCCCTGATCCTATTTTTCAGTTCTGAAAATGGTCTCTCTGAGCAATTACGTGGTGAATTAGCAAGCATCCCAAATAAGCCACAAATGCTAAGCCATTGGACAAGAGGATTTTAAAGAGCAAAGAAAAACAGGAAGCAACTATTAAAGTAAGCACTAAACAGACTTCCATGATTCATGCCATGTGCAAGTGGCATGTAAGGGGAAGAAGTGAGGGACTGTAATGATTCTCAGGCAGTCCTGCCATGGAGCACTTACAAAGTGTTTTTAATCCTCTAATTGGGTTAAGTTCATTTAATTAGCACTGAAAATATGCAGTTTAAGTGTTTAATAAAACGTTTATATTCAGAACCGCTACCAGATGTTTTTCAATGCAGTTGTTGTTATGTATTTTTTCTCCTAGAAATCAGTAATTTCATATAATAAGAAATAACTGTTTTGCTTCAGTAGGTCGTGGCTCAGCTGAGAAAAGAAAATTCATGTTTAAGGTATTGTGTCTATCATTTCAGAAAGATCTTTGTTTTTATACTCTCCATTCTGTCTTCCTATGTACACAGATGTTCACACACAACCTACACAACACACATGTGCACAAGCAGGCACACACTGCCTCTTAAGAAACAAGCAACAAAGAGCAATGTTTCATCTGGTTGAGGAAGGATAAAAAGCAATCCTGGACATTTTATTGAAAACTCATTCCATGTGTTAGCCACAGGGAAAGACATTGGAGAGCATCATGAATCATGGTGTCCTTCCCCAGCTGGAGACTTTCTCCTTAGTGTATTACACTCTCTCAAGGAAAAAGGCATTGGAAAAACATTGAGCATAGCTTCCTTTGGGTCACAGAGCTGGGAGATGAAGGTGATGAGCAGAAGTGGGATAATCACTTGAAATTATATATGTGAATTGAATCTTCACACTCCCAAAAGCAGTAGATGATAACTTTTTTTCTCTTTTTCCAAGCTGTTTAACATAGCTTTTCCACATTGCAGGAGGAGTCAGAATAATTGCTAAGCATTCAGAATCTAACTGTTACATAGTCATATAGGGAACTCTGAGAGCTTTGACACTAAGTTGAAAATACAAAAGCCCTGAAATTACAAAGATTTAGTTGGTAGAAAACCTATCATGGTTAAATAATATATACTGTATGATGTGAGTTACTATCTTTTCTCTCCTTCAATTATCACTTTACAGGTTCCTAATCCTAAGAGTGAACATAAAGAAAAACTATAGAATTCTCTCTAAAAAAGAACTATGTTTAAACTTATTTTCTTGAAAATGACAAAAGATGATAGGTAAAGGAAGTGTTACTAGAAAATGACGTCTTTGAGTGATTAACTAAAAGCTGACAAATTAAAATATTAAACCATCTTTCAAAGTGAAGTTTAAGAATAGCTTCTTTATGTTCTGTTTCTAAAAAGAACATTCAACTTTTAAGGCCAGTCTCCAAGAAAATATGCTTTGCTATTCCTTTGAAGCTCAATTCAATATCTTTGTCTAAGGGAGAAAAAGCACATCTTGACTGTGGAAATCATATTGAAACACTGAAGTGCTTACTCGTGCGGCTGCTGTCAGTCAGACTCGTCACACTCGGTGACTGTCCTCAATCCAAGCGGAAAACCCATTCTCAGTTAACGTGGATCAATTGGAAAGAAAATAAACCACTCTGCTGCTCTGAAGACATGCAGACATGTTCACTCTCACACAGGTTATCTGGATGCTCAATGGGAATGGAGGGCAGCCCAGGAGGGTTCTGAGACCCATGGAAGTTTGATTATAACCCCATATTGTCAAAGTTCTGTTTTTTATATGAAAACAAAATAAAGTAATTGAAAATGAAGCATTATTGTTTTATATTTGCAATTGTTTTGCTTACTACAAATGGTAGTGTCATACTTCTAAGGTATTTCTTACTTTCAAAGTATTTTTATTCTGATCCTGTCAAGGTGCTTGTGGGTTTAAATGGCATTAACCCACTGAGTCACAGAGAACTGAGCTGATAGTACTTACTTCTAAAAAATATCCTTTGTTTCATTTCTGTAATTACAAAACCATAGGATAAAATAATAAATGTTAGTAGTTTGGTAAAGCATTTTGCTCAATGCTTAAAAATGTTTTGGAAAAATAAAATATGTTTGGCTTTGATGAGAGTAAACCTAAGGAGGTTAAACACAAATTGATGAATTTCATGTAACAACTAATTATAAAGTATCCTACATGCATTTTTTATATCTAATGGGCTCTTTGAAGGGACAGTGATATTTTATTTACATTTTCAACATTGATCTTTAATTTGGCATCATCCGACATCTAATTAATAAGTTTTTAGTTACTTGTTAGATGATGCCAAATCAGTTCTGAGGATTGCAGAAAAATACAAATAGTCTTAGAGAGATGAAAGACACAGGAATAAACAAAAGTAAGTTTATTATAAGTTTCACAGCTTAGGAAAACAAAATACAAGAATTTGGATACATTAGCTATATATCTTTCACTTCATTTTTATAGTCATTTGGCAGAGTTGTCACTTAGTCAATATATCTAATTGATTTTGATGCTCACAATAAAATAATAATGAATCAGGTATTGTTATCTATAATTTTATAGATGAATTTACTGTACAGAGATGTTAGATAAGACCCCAATGTCTACTATCCTTGATGACAAAGGTATTTGAACCTTGATGCTCAGAAGTGAGTTTAGAGCTCTTTCTCCACACTAAGTTGCCTCTTGTTAAACTATGTTTCACATATTTATGTGCTTCATTGTTTTGGTTATTTCTAGGTCAGTATTTTCAAAGGAGTGACTGACAAGTTACATTTAGGAAAAAGGGAAAACTGTGAAGGACACATTTCAAGGCAAATTAATTCCCTTTGCTTCTCAAAGTCCTGTAGCATGTGGTCACACCTAATCCTACTCAGAGACAATCTTCCCCAAACTAAAGTAAATAGAAGCACATTTATTATTTGTTATTTTCCATTCTGCCAGCTATAAAATAAAATGCCAAGGCTTTCTTGTACAGCGTGAGGGATTTTAGTCAGCCCAAACACCAAGAGCACCCCTGTTATCAGAAGTGTAGCCTCTCAATCTGATTTCAGGATTGTCGTGGTGGTTTTTTCTTAGCATTCAAAGCAAATAAGCAGACATTCCATTCTTAAAATGGTGACTTGGTGTGACTGTTTCAGACTTCACTAAGGTGGTATTTAAGCTCATTTCTCTAGCTTTGTATGCAATGGTATCTTTATCATTTGAAAGGTAACTAAACAATGAAGAAAAGAATCTTCGTGAAAACAGAAAGTCCAGTCTAGAGGTACTGTAGTTGTCCAAGTGATGTTTTAAACTAAGGCAATGTGCTTAGGTTGGCTGTGGGAAGGGAAACATTTGTTTCATAATTTTAATAGCTTATTTTTATTTAAATTCAATATATTAATTTGTATCTATAAAGTATAAAAATTGAATAAAATTTCATGATACCAATGTCATTAATTTCACCCACAGGAGCATAGTATAGTCATTATGAATTAAAGTGCATGGAACTGCCCTGGTATCAATCAGTATTTATAGCATAATGTAGAGGACATGGGTGTTAGTCTCAAAAGATTTATAATTGGGAAAGATGAGAGACCAGAGAATAGAAAGCAAAGAGAACACCCATGGGGTTACATACATGGAAGTGGAAAAGAATGGATAATTATGTGTTTAACTTGTAAACATCCATACCCTGATTTAAACCCTATGAAGATGTAATCAAAGTAATGCTGGAGGAATATAATTTTGTTGTCATGGTATTTAGAGCAGAGTAGCCCAAAAATGTACGAAGATTGAGGCTGATAGAAACAAGGCTGTTAGAGTTTCCTGAATGTGAAACAACCAGAAACTGAATGGAGATTTGATAGAGTAATGAGAGGAATAAGGTATCTGAGACATATTGCAAGGACACAAATAAGCCACAGTTCCTGTCACATTTCTGAATAAGAGGTAGGAATAATCTGTCAGTTTTACTTCATTACAGTTAGAACAAACCTCTGGTTTAGAACTATTTCTTTCTAATTCATTCCAACTCCATGGACATAAGATCACATAGTTAATCTAATTCTGTGACTTTTCTCTCAGTATCTTTTGAAAATACTTGTATTAATTAATAGTAACCAAAAGCATTAATTTTAACAGCTCTGAGTAAAGTAAGAGTGACCTCCCACTGATGTATTTTTGAATTAAGTATATGTAACAAGAATAGTGGACCCTACAGAAAATACATACAGTATTTCTACACAGTGATCACTCTTAAGTGCCATTTTTCTAAGAAAATTGGAGTAAGAAAATAGAAGATATGCTGATGTTTCTCTAAATGGTGACTTATTCAATAAAAGAAAAATCAGAAATTTAACTTTGTCAGCTCTGATTGTGGAATAAACTGACATAGTTCAACTCAACACAAATGTTATCTCTGTCCTTAACATTTTTGGCTTCTGGAAACTGTTTTCCCATCTCATTGGCTAAAAAGAATTCTCATGAGCCCTGTAGATGTCATAAGTGCATTTAAACCTTAACCCATGGAGGAGGGAAGCAATCTGTCAGGAACCTGAAAATCAGGTTTATATTCCTAGTATTTATAGCCTATCTTTCTGAATAATGGTTCTCAGCAAAGTCCACAAAATTCAACCTTGGAATAGAATGACACATATTTCTTATACAAAACTGAAAGTAGCTAGGGACCATATTATAAAAATACAAATGAAGTTTGCACTACAAACTTACCTGTCTTGTTGTCCAAACTTACTTGTCTTGTTGCAAACTTACAACTTGTTGCAAACTTACAACTTGTCTTGTCCAAACTTATCTGTCTTGTTGCAAACTTACCTGTCTTGTTGTCCAAAATGTGAGCAATATAGTAAATTTCTAGTGAAAAATATTGTTTATATCATACAGATAGATGATATTTTGTGAACTATGCTAAAGGCATAAATTGGTAACTTAGTCAAAGTGGAGATATTGGTATCTTATTTCCTAGAATGAGAGTGAGCGATAACAGAAGCTCTAAATTTGTATGTGTGTTAAAATTTACTTATTTTCACTATAAAGAAATTTCCCAGGTTATGATATCCAACCCAGAAACACTGATGACAGGGAGAACTCTACAGCGCTAAACCTGCCATTTCCAGTCACTTGGTGACTTTAATCTCAGTATTCTGAATAAATTTCATTTTACAGACATCATATGTCTGTGCTTATAAAGTTACTTTGTTCTATTTGATTAGGAAGTAAACTTTCTAGAACATTTCACCTTGCAATTAGTTCTTTCCCTGCCATCCTTGTCCAGTCTATTACTCTACTTTTCCCAATGTTTTCATTACACAGAATTTCCAGTGACTTTATCTGCACTTTAGAATATGCTAATAGGTACAAAAGTTTGATTTCACTCTGGTCATGTTTGCTTTAATTACCATCGTTAACTAATTGTTACCATCATTAATTAATGTCCTCTGTCAACAAGAGAGAAACAGCAGCATGCAACACAATTTTGGAATTGGAAACACTAAACCTTGCCCCAATACAAGGGAGCTGAGTGAGTACTGGCAAGTCAGTTTGCCTCTCTGAGCCCATCTTATACACTGAAAATCATGGGAATGAGGGAAGTGCTCTCTACTGTCTCTCTCAGACATTTCTGAAACAGCTAGTCTTAACAACACTCACTTGTATATTCACCTTTTACCATCCTGTGAAAAGGAGAACATGACAGGACAGTGGAAGGAGACAGTACATGTCGGCCCGAGCGCTGTTCTCTCAGATGGCCAAAGGAAAGGACTGCCCCGCACGTTTCATGTGGTCTGTCATAGGTCCCATCTCTAACATACAGTACTCCGCTCAAATTGTTGAAGCTGAAACTCCAATACTTTGGCCACCTGATGCGAAGAGCTGACTCCTTTGAAAAGACCCTAATGCTGGGAAAGATTGAGGGCAGGAGGAGAAGGGGACGACAGAGGATGAGATGGTTGGATGGCATCACTGACTCAATGGACTTGAGTTTGGGTATACTCTGGGAGTTGGTGATGGATAGGGAGGCCTGGCGTTCTGTGGTTCATGTGGTCGCAAAGTGTCAGACATGACTGAGTGACTGAAGTGAATTGAACTACTCAGGTATCTCCTTTCTTCCTCCTTTCAAGTCCTTCTTTAGGAAAAATAAAAAGAAAGGCAGTAGGAGCTAGGGCAGAGCTGCACCCAAAAAGTAATCACTCTTTTAAAGAGCAAAGTCCCATCATATATATGTATGTGCTTGCAAATGATACAGCTTCACACATTAGCTAGACAAAGATAGTGAAACAGAGAGGAGAGAAAGAGGGTTGAAACAGTCCTGGTGATTCTGCTAGCCATTCCTCCTGGCAGAGTGAGAAGAAACCCCAGAGTAAATTCCTGTCGGTGACATGATTGCCTGTCTGCCATTCCCTCGTGTATCTTATAATTGAGCAACTTGACATGCTGAGTGAATGTCAAGAGTAGCTCTGGTTATATCTGAATTTTGCCTTAAACACTCACTTTAAAATCTACTTAAGATGCTATGCCACAATGGTTTCCAAAAATATAAGTTCTAGAGCCAAACAGAGCAAATAAAAACACTTAAAATAAAAATCATATTTTATTTACATTACTTTTAAAATCTGTGCTTTAGAATCAATAATTCCAATTATGAGAAAAGTCAAGAAACAAAACTCTTCAATTCCTTAAAACAAAACCAACCACAATGATTCAGTGGCTTTTTAAAATTTTATCATTTGCATATCATTGTGATTTGGAATATTTCTCTACACATATACTCAGTTCAGTTTTCTGCTAATGCCTCTAAATGACTCATTGTTGAGGAATTGTTTCTTAATAAATTAATCCACCAAATGCAAGAATAAGTAGCTCATTAAAGTACAGTTCAGTTCAGTTCAGTCGCTCAGTCATGCCTGACACTTTGAAACCCCATGGACTGCAGCACGCCAGGCTTCCCTGTCCATCACCAATTCCTGGAGCTTGCTCAAACTCATGTCCATCGAGTCAGTGATGCCATTCAAAAATCTCATCCTCTGCCATCTCCTTCTCCTCCTGCCTTCAATCTTTCCCAGCATCAGGGTCTTTTCCAATGAGTCAGTTCTTTGCATCAGATGGCCAAAGAATTGGAATTTAACCTTCACCATCAGTCCTTCCAATGAACACTTAGGACTGATTTCCTTTAGGATGGACTTGTTTGATCTCCTTGCAGTACAAGGGGATCTCAAGAGTCTTCTCCAACACCACAGTTCAAAAGCATCATTTCTTCGATGTTCAGCTTTCTTTATGATAGAACGCTCACATCTATACATGACTACTGGAAAAACCATAGCTTTGACTAGACAGATCTTTGTTGGCAAAGTACTGTCTCTGCTTTTTAATTTGCTGTCTAGGTTGGTCATGGCTTTTCTTCCAAGAAGCAAGCATCTTTTAATTTCATGGCTACAGTCCCCATCTGCAGTGATTTTGGAGCCCCCCGAAACAAAATCTGTCACTATTTCCTCATCTATTTGCCATGAAGTGATGGGCCTGGATGCCATGATCTTATTTTTCTGAATGTTGAGTTTTAAGCCAACTTTTTCATTCTCCTCTTTCACTTTCATCAAGAGGCTCTTTAGTTCCTCTTCACTTTCTGCCATAAGGGTGGTGTCACTGACATATCTGAGGTTATTGATATTTCTCCTGGCAATCTTGAATCCAGTTTGTGTTTCATCCAGCCTAGCATTTTACATGATGTACTCTGCATATAAGTTAAATAAACAGGGTGACAATATACAGTCTTGACATACTCCTTTCCTGACTTGGGACCAGTCTGTTGTTCCATGTCCAGTTCTAACTATTGCTTCTTGACCTGCATACAGGTTTCTCAAGAGCCAGGTCAGGTGGTCTGGTAGTCCCATCTCTTGAAGAATTTTTCATGGTTTGTTGTGATCCACACAGTCGAAGGCTTTGGCATAGTCAGTAAAGCAGAAATAGATGTTTTTCTGGAAGTCTCTTGCTTTTTTGATGATCCAGAGGATGTTGGGCATTTGATCTCTGGTTTCTCTACCTTTTCTAAAGCCAGCTTGATGCTTCACAAACTATTGAAGTCTGTCTTGGAGAATGTTGAGCATCACTTTGCTAGCATGTGAGAGGAGTGCAATTGTTCTGTAGTTTGAACATTCTTTGGCATTGCCCTTCTTTGGGTTTGGAATGAAAACGGACCCTTTCCAATTCTGTGGCCATTGCTGAGTTGTACAAATTTGCTAGTATATTGAGTGCAGCACTTTCCCATCATCATCTTTTCAGATTTGAAATGGCTCAACTGGAACTCCATCAGCTCTACTAGCTTTGCTCGTAGTGATGTTTCCTATGGCTCAGTTAACTTTGCATCTTAGGATGTCTGGCTCTAGATGAGTGATCACACCATCATGGTTATTTGGGTCATGAAGATATTTTTTGTATAGTTCTGTGTATTCTTTCCACCTGTTCTTAGTCTCTTCCACTTCTGTTAGGTCCATACAATTTTTGTCCTTTACTGTGACCATCTTTGCATGAAATGTTCCCTTGGTATCTCAAATTTTCTTGAAGAGATCTCTAGTCTTTCCCATTCTATTGCTTTCCTCTATTTCTTTGCACTGATCACTCCCTTTCAAATAATTTTTTATAATAGTTACTTTCCTAATATTAATTTTTGAAATAAAGTCAAATGGTTTGGGAAGATATTGAATGGAAGGTTGTGAAGACTTCATTTAAAATGACAGTTAGAAAACCACTTCCTAATTTTCCTGTACAAATTATTCATCATACCCAACAGAGAATCGGAGGGCATGAAGATCAAGGTTTTAGGTGTCTCGATGAATCATTCTATATATCATAATTAACATCTGCACTGCTATTCTTGTCAAGAAAGAACATTGAATATGTTAATGTTTGGAAATGCAGTAATTCTTTTCATCTTGATCTTACCTAATAGTTCTGTTAAAACTATATGTTTGCTTTTCAAAATGGAAACTCATAATATAAATCACATTGGAGTAGTTTTCCTGTTAAGTATATTGGAAAGAATGTTTTTTTAATAAAGAAAAAGAGCCAGGGAGTTTTAACAACTCATAAATTATGTAATTAATTTGGACTGTAAATACATAGGGTTTTTTCATACAGCTAGCTAAATTAAGAATGAACATATGTGCATATGCAAATGAAATTAAAATGTCCAGTAAGTAATAATTGTGAAATCACTGGATCTACTTCAGAAAACTTCATGTTATTGGTTACTAAAGTACATCCTTTCCAACGCTCATACAGCACACTTTCCTAGCTGAAACAAATTGAATTTGTAAGGACAGCATCCATGCAGTCACCACCAAATTTGCTGTTGAATAAGCATGGGAAATATGGCCTGTACCTTGTTCTCTAATGATATGAAGGAAGCAGATGGCTTAAAAAAAAAAAAAATGTGTTGGCTTAAGGTGGTAAATCATAAACAGAAATAAATTGCCAGCTTACCTCAAATCCAGCTTGTCTTTCAATCTCTAACCTCACTAAGTGCTGCTACTCAAGTTGAATCTGACTGTGTCAGAGTTTTGATTCATGTGTTTAAACACTCGGACAGTTTCTGTATAGAGACACTGAGTTGTGGCCATTTTCACAATCAGCATTGATCTTCCCAGCCAAAATGATCAAAGGCTAATTTATATATGTCATTGAGATAACCAGAGAGAATGGAATGGCTTGGCTTCTCTCCATGCGTTTGGCACATTTTGTTAGGTACTTGAATACTATGGCTCTGCAATGTATCTTCATGGAAAGAAAGAAAGAAAAAAGAAAAATCCAGCATATGTTTCAGGAAAATAGCAAAGATAATGTGACACCAATTTAATATCACTTCCAAATAATGATAATAGTCACACCATCCATGTTCCCCAAAAATACAGTATATGACCTTGTTAATGTAATTTGGGTCATTTTATCAGTTTCCTTTATTATTTAGACTTAATAATAGTTGATGAGGCAGTAACATCATAAGCCTAAGCACATTTTTAGTCTGCTGGTGCTGTAGCTAGGTGCAAAAGACACTGTGAGCTAGTAAATAAACAAAGAAAGAGTAATAAGGA
Source organism: Muntiacus reevesi (assembly GCF_963930625.1). Classification (NCBI taxonomy): domain Eukaryota; kingdom Metazoa; phylum Chordata; class Mammalia; order Artiodactyla; family Cervidae; genus Muntiacus; species Muntiacus reevesi. The sequence goes on along the minus strand of NC_089259.1, from coordinate 37,284,285 downwards.
AGAAAAGTGAACCACAGTGAGCTACAGTGAAGAAGCATTAAGCAGCCTAAAAGAAAAACAAAAACAAAAAAAACACAGAAAAAGCTAGCAATTTCAAGTCTTAGAAGAGTTTGTAAAACACACATAGAAATTGCTTCTTTTGTCATGCAGCAATTAGAGAGAACAGGTTAACAAAAAGTAAATGCTCTATATGTTTATAGACACAAACTGTGTATCTATAGTAACCATTTAAATTAAACAAACAAATGAAAACAACCTTGAGTTTTACTAATAGTGTTGACCTGACCATCCTAGAGATTCAAAGGGCTCTGGGATTGGCAGCCAGCCAGGTACATTCAAACAGCATTAGCCCCTTTTAAAATAGCAGTGATGACCATTAACCAACAATAATTTATATGAATATAAACACATTGACAGTGTTATGTTGACCTTCACCCATGATCATGAACCTGGATACCAATTTCATAACTAGTTTTTTATGCAAGAAAAATATATTTCTTATTTGCCATTTCTAGTTATCTTTCTAAAATTAATTAGAATATCATTCTTTCACCCTCTGAAACACACAGGTTTTTTTTTTTTTTCTTTTAAATCACTGAATCTTTACTTTATCACAAGCAGAAAAATCTAATTGAAAATTAAGACCCTGCAGCTGAGGAAGATCCTCACATGTCTCCTAGTTTATAGTTGTGACTTTCTTCAACTTGATGTCACAGTATTTGAAGAGCAGTTTGTAATCATCAGTATGTATTTATAGCTTCCTTCAGGAGCCAATCAGGCATGATCATGTAGCAATGCAAGGTATATGTTTTAAGCTTTGCATAAAGTGTATATAGCATATTCAACTGCCAAGACAATACATTTTAAGAGCTGTAAGAGTAATTATGAGGAAGCAATTTTTTTGTAACCCCCTCCTTTGGTGAGGTATGTGTGATCTTAGTTTCCCCACCAGGGATAAAACCTGCAATGCCCTACACTGGAAGCAGAGTGTCTTAACCACTGGATCTCCTGGGAAGACTCTAGCAATGTCTTTGATTTAATGAATAATGCTCTGAAAGAGGAAAACATTTGGTTCAGTAGCACTGCTTAAATTGAGGATGCTCAAATCTCTGTGATCTTAAATTATGTTTAATCCAATAATATATTTTTAGTCTATATCATCTTTCAGTAAAAAGAGGCTTGGAGAATATAGTTAAGACCTGTATAATGCAGTTATATTAACTAAAATAATGGACTGTCAACTTGGTAAGTGTAACTAAGATAGCATGCTTATGGATAGATAGATGGATACATAAACATAGGCATTCCCCAAGTAGTAGTTACAAGTAATTTATTAGCAATAATATGGTTGTGAAATATGCTGTTTGTTAGAGTTCTATTTATATTCTATGCTGACAGTGAGAACATTCTGGGGGTACTTCAGCCAGATAAAAAATACTCTTACTGACTAATTTTGAACCAAAGCCATACCAATTGTTTTAGATGACAACTTAACATTATAAATCTTGCCAAAGGTTCACAGATCTCAAAACCTTTGACTGTCATCTAGATTAAAAAGTAAAGGTTCACTGTGCAGTTCATTTCTATTAGAGAGAAACAAACTGACATTCCAAGCAGTATTGATAATATTTGGCCAGGGTCAGCTGTCTTGTGATTTTAGTGATGTGGTAGACTGAGGCACAGAGCCCACCTCAAGAATTCTAAACTGGAATCATGTATTTTAACCGTACTTTACTGCATAAAGTAAAAAAGACACAGACATGTGATCTATAAATTTACTAATAATTTTTCTTTCCAATGAAGTTATACTAGGTTAGCTATTTTGTAATGATCTATATATGCATATATATATATATAGAATGTGGCTCTTGGTGAGTATATAAAGAGTAACATTTCAGGAATTTTTGCTGAAATATTAAAAAGACAATGAAATATTCCATTCATTCTTACTAGATCTTTCCATCAACTCACGAGACTGCTCCGAATTTTTAAATTATATTCTGACATTATCCTAATAATTGGCTTACATATTAAAATAGTTAGTAGAAACTGTAGTTTCCAAATTTATCATGCTTTTCTCACTTAGAGGTAGATGACCATAAAAGATTTCAGAATTGTGTTTTGATCACTTAGGTCTTTAAAGTTTGAATTCCACTTTGAAGGTTAACTCAAAGGATATTTACTAGATTTATATCTGGTGATTTGCAAAAATAAAAAAAGTTTCCAACATTTGCTCTTATTTTACAAGTTATCTTGCTTATTCACTTTGTGATATCCTGAATAAATTTTCCATAGTTATTTTTAAATTCTAGGCATATTGCCCCTGCCCCTTTCCTTATCACTTTAGGTCTGGGAGTGGTAATATTTTTCTACATTTTCAGGTCTTGGCTTCTCTCACTACTTTTTTATAGTTTACTTTCTGAGGCCATACTAAACAGAATCCCTTCACAAAACATTTTTCAATTAACCTTTTTGAATGCCATCCCTTTGGTGACACTGAAAGATACCCAAGCTATGCCAGCTTATGGGGAAACACACTTTCACATTGTGATTTGATGGATGTCTCAAAGCCACCTCTATCTCAAAATCACATTCTTCTCCCATCATGTTTCAAACATTCATATGTATGGATTGAAGCAGCTCTGTAAGGCTCTTACTGAAGTGAAGATATTCTTTATACTTCCAAAGGATAACAATTAGCATTTTGGTCAATAACATTGTAAGATTAATGAGCTTATCAGAATAGCCAACCACCAATTATGCCCAAGAGACAGCTCATTTTGATGAGACAGATTGGAAGATAATAAAAATACATATTTAATTGCAAAGGGATAGCAGATCTAGATAAGAAGCACACATGATTATCCATAACTCCTCCAAAGAAGTTATTGAAATAACCCAGAGTGGGGGAAAAAAAAAAAAAAGCTCTCAGAAAACAAGGTCAAATTTTCTTGTCATGAATTTTTCTCCCAGATACAAAATTCTATTCTGTGTCTCTCAGATACAAAATTAGTGACAGTGCCTCTCCCTTATATTGTTTTCTTACATTCACGAAAAAGCTTTATTTTGAGAGCAGTACTAGTTTTCCTAAAATTTGGCATGCAAACATCAACTAAATCTTCAGAAAATTTTGAATATTGTTGATTAAATGTGAATGGGCATTGATAGTGCAACAAAATTGTTCTATTTCAGAAAAATGATAAATGATTCATATCTCATAAAATTATCACAAAATTATATTTTTGATGATAAGTATGGCAACATTATATGTATTGAATAGTTGGGACATATGGTCAACTACCAGTAAAATAGTGAAATACTAAAGAACTGTAGCTTGTCTTCTGTCCTCAGAAAATTATAATCTCTGATTGGCAATAGGCATAACAAAACACTGCAGGAGATCTCAGACAAATTTATATAGATGTTATAAAATTCACATTATATTCATTATTTTAAGAGAGACATCTATCTTTCAAAGACCTATATTAATGAAGTAATTTCTCTGGACTTCAATGTGCATTCAGAGATAAACATGTATTTAGTTTGAAATGAGTAATCCTATGCATTATCCCAAGAGGGCAAGATTTCTCTCCACAATACTCCATTATACAAACCATTTTCAATAATGAAGCAATGGCATTTTCAACAGTCCCCTTAGGAAATTCTTTCAAAATATAACATTATGCTTCTCATTTTAGAATAGCTTTTCTTTATGTACAACTAAATTTAAGCAATGGATTTCACCATGCTATTCTACATGTAATCTAATGTGGCACATTAGCCTCTTTAAAATCACACTTTCCCCTAAAATTTGTGAAAAGTAATTTCATCCCTCAATAGTTGTAAGCCATATATTTATTGAGTCTAAGCTACTTTTAGAATTTTAATACAATCCCTAATCAACTTAATTTTTTTCTAAATACCCTCCCATTTACCTAAACATATCTGTAACAAAGGGCGAAATCCTGCATATTTATCTGCATCTCATTGGAACTCTGCTATTGAATAATTGCTAATAAGTTACTTTGGTATCTTCAGGCTTTGGAGAATTGCCCTGTTACGTATCCTATGAATCTAGACTTCAGAAAACATCTAAAGAGCTCAGTGAGAGGAATTATGAATTTTATGACATGAGTAAGCAATTCAGTGGGATATAGGTAGCAATCTAATTATGCTTCACTTTGGGGCATTCCACTTGCATTGACTCAAAGTAAGGTGCCACAGAAGTGCAGCAATTTTGCACATATTAATACCATTTAGACATTCCAAATATTATCTTGGTGAAATTTTATGCTGTGTACTCTTAGCAATGTTTCTATGTAAAAGTAAATCTATTTGATTATTAGCTATTTTTCTGATTTAAATGACTTGTCACAAACTGTTTTACATATACTTTTATATTAGTTCACTGATTTGAGGTTCAGAAGAAATTTTATGTATTCTTTTCTTTCAAAATCTGTCTAGTAATTATCTACAGTATGCCAGGCCATTGTAAAAGTGCTGAGGACAGAGTTATCTAAAAGCAAGTTACCTGGCTTTGTGGGGTTTCCATTCTAGTGTTAGAGCTAGACTGTGAACAAATAAATACATGGTGACAGGTAATAAGTAGTGTTTTTCAGAAAAAATGCAGTTGGGTTAAGGAGTAGAGACTGGATGAGTAAAGGATATTATTTTTTATAAGGTGATCAGAAAATGCATCTATGAAAAATCAAATTTGATTAAACATCTAAATAAAGTGAGGCCAGTGAGAAAGTCCAGACACAAATAATAGCAAATCTGAAGGCCCTGAGATCTCATTAGTCTTGATGTATTTCAGGCACAGCAAGAGAGTTAGTATCGCTGAGCAGAGGAAGTAAGGTGGAGTTGAGGAGAGAAAGTGGCAGAGGAAATGCTGGTATGAATCGGAGAGATGGGCAACAGCCAGATAGTATGGGACTCTGAGCCACGGAAAGGAGTTTGGCTTTTATTCTGATGTCCTTAGAAGCCAAAGTGTTCTGCATTAAATACTGTGTTAGGCTGAAATACCCCCAAATATATCCAAATATATCCACATCCTCATCCCCAAACATGCAACTGTGCTATCTTACATCACAAAAGAGACTTTGAATATGTGATTAAATTAAGGATTTTGAGATGTGATTATCCTGGATTAGCCACATAAGCAGGGTGTAATCATAATGGTCCTTAAAAGAGGGGCACAGGAGGACTTAGAGAAGATAATATAATAACAGAAATGGATATTGGAGTATGTGCTTTGAATATGGAGAAGGACCCAGAAACCAATAAATATAGACAACATCTAGAAGCTGAAGAAAGAAGGAGATGGATTTTTCCCTCAGAGTTTCAGGATGAAGCAGCCTGGTTAACACCTTGACTTCAACCCAGTGAAATGTATTTTCAGAATTTTGACCTCCAAAACTATAAGATAATGTTCCTTTAAGTCACAAAGTTTGTGGTAATTTGTTGTAGCAGCAATAGAAAACTGATAAGAATATACTACCTATTTACTAATAACTATATATGCATGGCTCTAATTAAGGATCAGAGCATAGAATGTCACAGAGTGAAATAAAGGAATCTAGCTAAGAAATAATAGTGACTTGGGATGGTCAGTTTTTAGGGAGGGAGGTAGCCTGAAGAACTTGCTGATTGACTGTGTGTATCTTCAGTGAGAGACAGACATTACATTAGTAGTCTATTTATTATTTGCAAATCCCCACCACTTAGTTATAGCAACGAAAATTTATTGTCTCAGTTTCCAGCCATTTATTATCTCAGGAGTCCAAGTGGACTTGCCATAGAGAGGGACTTATAAGGCCAAAATCAAGGTATCAACTGTACTGGACTATTCTCTTGAGGCTCTGAGAAAGAATCCAATTTTCTAACTCACACAAACCGTTGGCAGAATCCTGTTCCTATGGTTGTAGGACTGAGATCCCTGTTGTTCTGATGACTGCCCAGCTGGGGTTTCTCTCAGCAATTAAAAGCTGCTCTCCAATCCTTTTCTCATGGTCCTTTCCATCTTCAAACACACCAGTGACATAATGAGTCTTTCTTGTGCCTTGAATCTGAGTTTCTTTCTGTTAATAGCTAAAGAAATCTCCCTGATTTTCAAGAGTTCAGGTGATTATTTTAGGCCAAAATATAGTTTAGTTTCTTAACTAAAAATCAACTTTATTTGTTGATGAGGGTCCTAATAGCTAAAGAAATCTCCCTGATTTTCAAGAGTTCAGGTGATTATTTTAGGCCAAAATATAGTTTAGTTTCTTAACTAAAAATCAACTTTATTTGTTGATGAGGGTCCTATTATATCTGCAAATCGCTTTTTGCCATTGTCTTTAACAGCTGCTTAAACAGAATATCATAGACTGGCTTTAACAAGGAACATTTATTTATCATAATTTAGAAGGCTGGGAGGACTAAGATTAAGGTACAGGCAAAATAGGTGTCTGAGGAGTTCCCCCTTCCTAGTTGGCAAACAGCACCTTTCTTGCTGTACATGTCAGAGACAGAGAGAGAGAGAGAGAGAAAATGATCTAGTTCTCTGGTCTCTTTTTAGAAGGGCACTAATCTGATCACTGTTTCCACTGTTTCCCCAGTGTCAGACTTTTTTGGGGGGCTCCAAAATCACTGCAGATGGTGATTGCAGCCATGAAATTAAAGGACACTTACTCCTTGGAAGGAAAGTTATGACCAACCTAGATAGCATATTAAAAAGCAGAGACATTACTTTGCCAACAAAGGTCCATCTAGTCAAGGCTATGGTTTTTCCAGTAGTCATACATGGATGTGAGAGTTGGACTGTGAAGAAAGCTGAACACCAAAGAATTGATGCTTTTGAACTGTGGTGTTGGAGAAGACTCTTGAGAGTCCCTTGGACTGCAAGGAGATCCAACCAGTCCATCCTAAAGGAGATCAGTCCTGGGTGTTCATTGGAAGGGCTGTTGCCGAAGCTGAAACTCCAATACTTTGGCCACCTCATGCGAAGAGTTGACTCATTGGAAAAGTCCCTGGTGCTAGGAGGGATTGGGGGCAGGAGGAGAAGGGGACAACAGAGGATGAGATGGCTGGATGGCATCACCGATCAATGGACCTGAGTAAACTCCGGGAGTTGTTGATGGACAGGGAGGCCTGGCGTGCTGAAATTCATGGGGTCACAAAGAGTTGGACATGACTGAGCGATTGAACTGAACTGAACTGAATCTGATCACAAGGACTTCACCCTCATGATTTCATCTAAACCTGATCCTTTCCCGAAGATCCCTCCTCTAAATACCATCACGTTGGTTTCAACATATGAATTTGCCAGACAGAAACCTTCAGTATGTAGCAACCATATAATTTAACATTACCATTTGTGTGATACATATGTGTATGTTTCTAGTCCCAGGAATTAGGTTGGAGAAACTTAGATTTCTGTCTATCAGGTGCCAAGTCTGACTCTTTTTTTTTTTTTTTTTTTTTTTTTAATTATTTTATTAGTTGGAGGCCAATCACTTTACAACATTTCAGTGGGTTTTGACATACATTGACATGAATCAGCCATATAGTTACACGTATTCCCCATCCCGATCCCCCCTCCCACCTCCCTCCCCACCCGACTCCTTAGGGTCCTCCCAGTGCACCAGGCCTGAGCACCTGACTCATGTATCCCACCTGGGCTGGTGGTCCGTTTCACCATAGATAATATACATGCTGACTCTTTTTTTTTTGTTTCTGAATGGATCAAGCAGGTGATTGGTGTGCCATACACAAGAATGGTAATTTCAGGAACAGTAGTATGTTTGGGGGGAAAAAAAGAAAGAATTATATTAATTGGAAATGCCACTTAGAAATATAAATGATGCTGAGGAGCCATGAGTCAGATATGTTGATAATGCCACAGGAGAATAATAGGGCTGAAAATGTAAGTTGGGGAATCGCTAATATATATATATATATATATATGATTTATAAGACTGTATAATGATGTGATTTCACTTAGAAGTGCAGATAAAGAACACTGAGCAGGATCTGGAAAAAGCTGCGGTGTCATCAAATGGAACTGAAACACAGAGGCTAGTGATGGCCTGAAGAAATCAGAAAAAGTTTAACAGCTCCAGAGAATTTGTTAGAACAGAAAGTTCAAAGCTCTGCCTTAAATTTATAAAATGAAAATTACTGGTTGTGATCATGCAATTTATATGATAAGCCCTCCAACTAACTCTGATTCAAGCACATATTTGAGAACTTTAAATCGTGTAGAACACTGGGAAAGTATCCCATGGAGATAGGTAAGTACTCAATATGCTTACATCTCCAAAAGAGGGCCTTGAAATGAAGCAACAGCATTTGAGAGATCTTTAGAAATGAAAGAACTCAGGATCCCAGATTTACTGAATCTGATTCTGCATTTTAACATTTTCTCCAGGTGGTTCATATGCACATTAACATTTGAGAAGTACTGATCTACAGTCTATTAATTCAAAGTTATGGTAAAGCCAATGTGTAAACACACACACACATATCCCTACAGATCACATGGGATAGCTTATTCTATTTTTTAAAAAAGAAAATCTTTCAGATGGTTTTTAAAATTTAAAATTTGTGAAGGTTTTAAATGTTTAACAATTTACCAAAGTGTTTTTCACAAATTTCCCATTGCTTAAAATAACCAAGGACAAGTCTCTACACCCTTTGGAGACCAGGAGAGGTAGAATGTCTACCCAGAGACTCAGGAGGAAACAGGGCTGTATTTAAGGGTCCCAGGTGAAAATTATCAGAGAACTGGGGAAATAAAAACAAACTTCACCAGTTTTTCTATTCTAATTAAATACACCTGAAATATGAAAGGGTGGGAAGTATGTGAAGATAAATTACTTCACAGTATTATGTAATACTGGTCTGGATCCAGACAAGTACCTGAGAGTTTTTTAAGAGGTGGTAAGATTATATAAATTGCTTCTTTTTAAAACTTTAATCTCAGCCTGAAATTCATCTGTAATGAATTATTTCATTTATTCATACCTGAGATTTGCTTCTAAAAACATGTAGCATATCAAATAAGATTTACTGTGGTTTTTTGAGAAGTTATACAGATTGTAAGAAATGAACAGTAATTCAGGAATTATCAGTATATGAATAACTTTGTAAAATGAAAGACATAAAATATGAGAAAAAAATAGTGAACTATAGGAGAAAGAAGATACAGTTTGCAATAATGTAAATAAGCTATTGCATACCATGCAATAGGGTAAAAATTTGAGTTAATTTAAATAATCAGTAACCTTAGACTGTTGTCATTTCATTGATTGCAACATCTAATGTGAATGGTGAATCAATAAAATTATCTAAGATATTTTCTTTCCAGCCATTAGGTTTAGTGGATGAGAAAAAAAAAAGGGACCTGATATTCAAGCCATGCTGTAGAAAGCTAAAGATTTATAAGGAGGCTCTCTCCATTCTTTGTGAGCTATAAAGTCTGTCCAAATAGCAATATCCTCTCTGGCAGAGAATCTGCTGCTCAGGCTGGCCATGTGTTATTGCATTTGGACTGACTCCATCCGCAAATGTTGACTTTTCATCTGTGACCAAGGGAAAAAAATCTGTATGAGGAACAGAACGTGTAAAACATTTAATCCTTGTTTACTTGTTAACCAAAGGTTTTGTCACATCCTGCTGGTATGAGATTTCTGTATTTGTTTCTCAAGGTGACTGTAGATGCTGTCACAATTTTGAGTTTAAATTTGAGCTATAAATTAAAAGTTAGATTATAGCTTTTACTTAGGTTAATAAATATAAATGCTTGTTCCAATCATACTTTCACATTCCAGGACTTAATATGATGTAAGTAATACACTACAGAAACAGTTGATTTATAATTTCTTTGCTCTATCTTGGACTTTTCATTAGTAAAATGAAAATAACACTGAAAATGTGATTATCTATGACAAACCACAGTGATATTTAATAAAGGCATAAAAGGCTGGTAGATGTCATGCATCAAAATTTAATCCTTGGCTCTCAGTTTTTAGATGAGTAACTAGGAAATAGTGAATCTAAAATTAATTTCACAAAGTTTATACTAATTCATTGATTTCAGTTCAGTTAAGTCACTCTTGTCTAACTCTTTGCGACCCCATGGACTGCAGCACGTTTGTCTTCCCTATCCATTCATTGCTTTACTGGGGCTCAAATCTATTTCTGTTGGCCTGAGTTGTGATGATCACCTGACCTGAGATTTATGAACTAGCTCTGAATTTAGATATTCTATGCAAGAATCTCTTGAACCTAATGTGATCAAATAAAAATTATTCAGTGAATGAATGAAAAATACTTTTCCCATAGGCATAGTCAAGTTTGCCAGATTTATTTTTGGATTTAGACTGTCCATATAACTATTCTATACTATTTTATATGCAAATCTGAGTTTAGATGGGATTGAAATTTGTACCCATTGATTGTTTCTCTGAGCAGAGTAATAATTCATATCTATTGCCATGTAACATTGATTTTAAATTATCAATTGGATATAGGATGATGTGATCTAAAATAGAGACCATATAACAAAAGGGAATGTGAGCAATGCTGAACAGTTTCCTTAGTTTTCATGTCAACTCTCATATTCAAAATTAACTTTGACCATTTTTAGACTGGAAGTAAATTAATCAATTTGATTCTTATCTGAAACTCATCAATAGTGTGTGGATATAATAGGAGGCCCCATCAAGTGACTTAGCTTTCTAGTCAGGGTAATCCATGATAAGAAACTGTTATCACTGCTGCATTTTATCTCACAAAAATTTAAAAGAATTAGAAATAAACTGAGGAAAAGGCAATGGCAACCCACTACAGTACTCTTGCCAGGAATATCCCATGGATGGAGGAGCCTGGTAGGCTGCAGTCCATGGGGTTGCTAGGAGTCGGACACGACTGAGCGACTTCACTGTCACCTTTCACTTTCATGTATTGGAGAAGGAAATGGCAACCCACTCGAGCATTCTTGCCTGGAGAATCCCAGGGACGGGGGAGCCTGGTGGGCTGCCGTCTATGGGGTTGCACAGAGTCGGACACGACTGAAGCGACTTAGCAGCAGCAGCAGCAACAGAAATAAACTGAGGGTGAAAATGATATAGTAAAAATGCTAAGTTTTTTTATATTGGTCTCTTAGAGATACTAAAATTACCTACAAGTGTAGTAGGTGAGAATTTTTGTTTCCCTGAAACTTTTTATAGGGAGTTGAGTAAGGAAAGGAGCAAGTATAATTAAGATTTTTCTCAGTAAATCAATAGCTAGTACAAAACAAAGAAATAGGATAAAAACCTACTGAAAACCAAAAATTTTGTTAAAACAAGGAATTTTAGCACTGGGCCTAGAGATCAGGTAAACTGCTTCAGCAAGTTGAAGTCAGTGGATGCATCTTCTACTTTAAGATGTTTAGTGATGCACAACTCTTTGCATACTACATTCGTGCTACCTTTTAAGGTACTTTTTCTGAGGAAAATACAGTAAAACTGGAACTTAACAGTTGCTTTGCATAACCACAAAAAGACCATTATAACATGACAATCAGATATGTTTTGCATGAAAGAGGTATTTTTCTGTAATAAAATTTGAATGAGACAAAAATTTAGTGAGATGTGATAAATTTGAACCAAAATGATATAAAAATGACATCTATTTTACAACTCAATTTTGACAGTCTGTTTAGTCTTATTTTACCCAATAGGAAAAATTCTAAGGAAAATTTATTCATGTAAAAGTCCAAACTGTCAGATAGTTTGAAATCTAATGAGAAATGTGAAAGTTCTCATGATTTTTTTACATGTCAGTTTATCAGTTTCGATCTTTGGAAATAAAGGGTTTCAAATCATCAGGTCTAAAAGCAGGTGGACACCAGGCCAGAAGGCACTTGTTAATTACAGCAGTGAGTTAATCAATGAAGTAACAGTTCTGCTTCTGGGTATAACAAAATGAGATCAAAGCTCATTCAAGTATGCTGCCATTGAAGTATAGCTGGAGATCCATTAAATTGGATAGTTTCACATTTTGAACCTGCACATTAAAAGTCAGCAATTCAAGCAGCTCTATGACAGCTGTTGATGCCTAAATCATAGAAAAGGTTGTTGGTTTTTTTGTTTGTTTGTTTGTTTGTTTTGGTTTTGAGCAGGAAGGTGAATTGGGTGAAGATGGAGAGGGAAATACATTGAGACCTGATATAAACATTAATTGAGACGACTTTCAAGTAGCTTTTCATGTGCTTTCGTTTTCACTTTCAGCATTTAAATGCAGTGACAGATGGCTTGGACAGTTTTATCAACATTTGTGTCTTTAGACATTCAGAAACCAAGAAAGATAACCAAACTCATAGATTGCAGATTGTGAGAGGAGAAAAGTAATTTAGATTTTTTTTTCTCCAAATCAATAAATATTTCAGTGTTAAAAAAATCATGATAAAAAAAAAAATCATGATAGGGTTTTAAAAATATTTTTTAAAAATAAAACGGAAGTAATTAGTATAAGGCTGAAATTATAGAAAGTATTTATAAGCAGTTTTAAATCCTGATCTGGATTCTAAGTAGATATTGTATAACATGACAGAAATAGGACATCAAAATTTATGAAAAATTTGGAGAAGTAGGGAAGCGTAGTGCACACATACATGCACACGCACGCATGCACACACACAAATTCAAAGTTTATTAAGAATCCAGCACATTTCTGATACATGTTAGATATTCAATAAACACTTGTTGAGGGAATTACAAAAAATAAATACAATTATTCATCAATTAAGACAACTTTTTAGAGTGATGACATTAAAAATAATTATATGTCAATGATAAAGGATAATATTTTGGTGCATATAGGTTTTGCAGTATTAGCAAAGAAACCCTCATATTTTAATGCTATATATTTGATGGAGAATCATGAATTATTTTCAATTACATTTTGAAAATAACAACATTAAATATTGATGCTTTATGAAGAATGTCTTTCTCCTTTTTAAAAATGTAAAACAATTCAGTAAGTGGTTCTAAAAATGAGAAAAATTAACTGGAAATGATTTAATGTTTAAGATGCTTCAGATTATAAACTTTTAAAGGACCAGGATATTTAGGAAATCAGTAGAATGACTGTGTTCTCTTTAATAATTCATTATAAAAATGTTTTTATTTTTTCTACCAATTCATGACACAGACTTAATGGAAGAGAACTTGAACACATTGCTACTTCTCAAAATAAAACCCATATTGTGTGTGTGTGTTCCAGGGCAATCACTGGAAATTATACATAGGTCAAAATAAAAAGAGTAAAATTTTCCTTGTTTAACATCAGGTCCTAAAATAGAAACTTGCCAGAAAATAAGCAAAGTAAATTTTCCAACAATGGAGCTCAATTATATGAGCAAATTGTTGTAATGAGGGTATGTAGATAGATAGGTAGATCTCTATATAGATAGATGGCGGTTGGACCCATTTCTGTGATCCTGGCTGGTCACTTTCCAAATTCATATCCCACCACTTCCCTTCTAGAGCTCTCACACTTGTAGGTCATGAAGCACACACCCTAACTGCTAGGTCAGGTTGTCAGATAACTTGAGACAGCCTCTGTGCTCTAGAATCTGAAAAATTATTCAAATCAGTCAATCCACAGATGGCGCTCGGAACCTAGCTCCTCCCACCCTGGTTGGTGATACATAAACTGTCCACTACAATTCTAGTTTATTTTTATGCTGTTCTTGGTACAACCTTCCGTGGGGCCCTGCCTAGTGGCCTTTTTTAGGGCTATAGGTAACAAAACCTGGCTGTCATGCAATTGCCATCATTGTGTTGTGTCCCACTTTTTGATGAATCTTTCAATTTTGTAAAGCAATCAGATACCTAAAAGACTGACCTAAGAATCTACAGAACTTCTGTAAATTTATTTACAGATTTTATCAGAACCTTTCAAATTTATTTACAAGAATGAATCACACATACATTTTTCAAAGAGCAATTAACACTATTTAATGGAACAATATTTTTGTAAGTTAAAGATTTTATATAGTACACACAAATGTTAACTGTAAATGCCTTAAAATTATCAGTTATCTGTGAGAACTTTCAGAAAAATGTAGAAATTATATAGCTTGGAACACAGTACTCCTGTTGCCTTGTGAAGACAGAAGCCTCCTTAAATTCTACCCACCCTTTTTTCGTCTCTTGGTTTGCTGCTTTTAAGGCAATTATTTGTTTCCCAGGGTAGACACACAGTTCCATGCGGACAGTGTTGACATGTGCTTTGTTAACTGCTCTATTTTCCCAGTGCCTGTCACAGTGTCAGCATATAGTACATGCTCAGTAAATATTTATGGAATAAATGTGTTATCAGTTCTGAAAAATAATGCACACTGTTTTGTTAAAATGTGTCACTCAGTGCTGAAGGTTTCAGGTCCACACAACACACACACACAGTGTTCTCACTTCTTGGGTAATACCTTTAATTTAATAAGATAGTAATGTATATTGGATAAGACTATATAAAAAATAATCTTGCATACTCTCTCTTTTTATGTATTCTATAAAATCCTGATGCTATTGATATTTCTAAGGTAGCTAATAATTCCCCCCTCCCCCGACTTTGGAGCTATTAACAAGAAAAGAAAAATGTGCTAGTGATTCTGGAATCGTAAAAGTTAAGAATTGATTGATAGACCTAAAGATATATTATATATTGATTATCTCTATTGGTCTAAAAAGGAGTGAACATATTTAACAGAGAAGTTAAATAATCCACTCATTAACTATCACAAGTATTGCTAAGGCAAAGAGATCTGTTATTGAGGAAGCTTTTGGTATGATATTTGTGAAATCAGCATATTCTGATTATTAAATTCTGCCTTTTAAGTGGAGGATATCTTTAGTAATTTCTCAGAACATTTTCAACCTCATAAAAATTTAATTAACAATTAACATTGTACATAAATCATTGCTATTGTTTAGCACCAGGAGGAATCAGAAAACAGATCATTACTTTTTTTTTAATCAATGGGTTTTAAATCTAGTTGAGAGAAAACAAAAATAAAAATGTATATTCATGAGTGTACAGACCCTAAAGACAAAAGACAAAAATGCCATAATGTAAAAGTTGAGTGGGTTCAATTAGGGAATTTGTTATGCATTAGAAAGGCAATCCCAAAGAAAAGCAATTCCAAAGAATGCTCAAACTACTGCACAATTGCACTCATCTCACATGCTAGAAAGGTAATGCTCAAAATTCTCCAAGCCAGGCTTCAACAATATATGAACTGTGAACTTCCAGATGTTCAAGCTGGTTTTAGAAAAGGCAGAAGAACCAGAGATCAAATTGCCAACATCTGCTGGATCATCGAAAAAGCAAGCGAATTCCAGAAAAACATCTATTTCTGCTTTATTGACTATGCCAAAGCCTTTGACTGTGTGGATCACAATAAACTGTGGAAAATTCTGAAATAGATGGGCATACCAGACCACCTGACTTGCCTCTTGAGAAACCTGTATGCAGGTCAGGAAGCAACAGTTAGAACTGGACATGGAACAACAGACTGGTTCCAAATAGGGAGAGGAGCACATCAAGGCTGTATATTGTCACCCCGCTTATTTAACTTATATGCAGAGTACATCTTGAGAAACACTGGGCTGGAAGAAGCACAAGCTGGAACCTAGATTGCCAGGAGAAATATGAATAATCTCAAATATGCAGATGACACCACCCTTATGGCAGAAAGTGAGGAGGAACTAAAAAGCCTCTTGATGAAAGTGAAAGAGGAGAGTAAAAATGTTGGCTTAAAGCTCAACATTCAGAAAACTAAGATCATGGCATCCGGTCTCATCACTTCATGGAAAATAGATGGGGAAACAGTGGAAGCAGTGTTAGACTTTTTTTTTGGGGGGGCCTCCAAAATCACTGCAGATGGTGATTGCAGCCATGAAATTAACAGACACTTACAGCATATTAAAAAGCAGAGACATTACTTTGCCAACAAAGGTCCATCTAGTCAAGGCTATGGTTTTTCCAGTGGTCATGTATGGATGTGAGAGTTGGACTGTGAAGAAAGCTGAGTACCAAAGAATTGATGCTTTTGAACTGTGGTGTTGGAGAAGACTCTTGAGAGTCCCTTGGACTGCAAGGAGATCCAACCAGTCCATCCTAAAGGAGATCAGTCCTGGGTGTTCGTTTGAGGGACTGATGCTGAAGCTGAAACTCCAATACTTTGGCCACCTCATGCGAAGAGTTGACTCATTGGAAAAGACCCTGATGCTGGGAGGGATTGGGGGCAGGAGGAGAAGGGGACGACAGAGGATGAGATGACTGGATGGCATCACCGATTCGATGGACATGAGTTTGAGTAAACTCCTGGAGTTGGTAATGGACAGGGCAGCCTGATGTCCTGTGATTCATGGGGTTGCAAAGAGTTGGACACGACTGAGCGACTGAACTGAACTGAACTGAACTGATCTGTGGAAATCTTCCCAGTGCATACAAGATATGAATTAACAGTTAGGGAAGCTTGCTGTGGTACATGGGAAGCAAACTGCCCCTTGATAGAGTCAGTAATTAAATGAAAACAAGCCAGCCTACAGCATTTTCTGGGCCTATGATTCTGATGGAAAGGGCACGGATTAGTTTGAACAAAATCAAAATGTGTTAGTTTTGTGGATACAGAGTCACTGAATACACCAAAGTGAACCTATAAGGGAGAAATTAGTTTGAAATTTTAAAGTGTGGGCAAAATTGAGAGGACAGAGAAAGGTTCACAGAGAAGGTTAAATTAAATATCCCAGTGATTAAGTGATCATTTAAAGTTTGTGAGAGAAATAGTTTTAAGTAATGAACTTATGTTTTAAAAAATAAAACTATTTGCTTTTGATAGGATGGGACTATGAATCACATGGGAAAGAAGTTTACTGTTATGCTAAAGAGCAGACTTCACATTTCAAAACAGACTAAAATTTCAGTAAGGGTACATTTTAAGCACTTTTTTTTTTTCCCCTTTTCACATCCAGTGTCCATTCTGATGCTGTCTGTGTATGAAAGTCAGGTATTTGCCACCAACAGTTACCTATCTCAGCAAGTATTTTTTTTTATATTAAGAATATTATTAATATTCTTAATAAAGAATATTATTAAGACAAATAGATATTAATATAAATACTCCACAATTATTGGGCATTTAAAGATATTAGTAATGCTAACTTGGATTTTAGCAGAGACCTGCATTCCAATTGTTGGCTCTTTTAGTTGTTGAGTAGGCAAACTTGCAGGCATGTTTTCTTCTACATTTCTATTCTGATTACTCTCAGCTTTTGAAAATGTTTTATTGTTCAAGCATTCTTGCCTATCTGATACTTAACCTCATTTGTAAAATCAATTCCTAATTTTCAAGCTATCACTTATCACTTGACTGTTTAATCAAGGGAAAGAAAACAGGACAACAAAAAGCCCAAGTTAACCCTTGACCATTTGACCCTTAATCATTTAACACTTACTGTTTTTCAGTACAAAACTGATTTTCTCTTTGTATGATCAGAGAATAGTTTACTTTCAAAATCATGGTTAAAATGTTTCAGAGTGCCTTCTGGTAAAAAGAGACAAAAAGAAAGAGAGAGAGAGAGAAATATCTATGATGACTTTTTTCTCTTTGAATATTACACTCTGTGTGTTCCAATTTGCAATCTAACTAGACTTTCACTCTAGTGAAATTTGGGTTATTTAATACATTTATAAATCAAGAAAATAGGTTAAGCTTGGGAGGAACCACATGGGATCTTTATTTATTTGGATTTCACAATGCTTGAAGCCAACCAGGTGTGTCTTTAGTAGCATACGTTACTTAAAATATTCTTTAAAATTATTACTTAAATAAAAAAAATGCTGCAAAGTTATTTTAATTAATTTCATATTAAGATATGTTTACATGGAAGATCATTTTGTATAACCATTCACAGTATTTATATTTAATATTATATTTCAAGTAACACTTTTTGTATTCTTGGAGTTTTTAATTAACATCTTATGGCATTGTACATAAAATTTGTAAATTTCATTATTTCTCATGAATTAATGTGAGTTTTTGTTGAAAATTAGGACATAAATCAGTAATAATACATATGTCATAGAAAAAGTTGATCTGAAATGATATGTCATGGATACATTTGTTTACCCATATCTATATATCTACTTATTTTTTGATCTGTCTATATCTCTAGATATAAAATGGCTTAAGGGAAAGAGTAATCCTTACCTCCAAAACAAGGAATTTTATTCCTTCTATGTAATTCTTAAAAGGATAGGATATTACTCAGCCATAAAAAAGAATGAATTTCAGGGTTAATGAGGTAGATGATCCTATAGCCTGTTATACAGAGTGAAGTAAGTCAGAAAGAGAAAAACAAATATAGTGTATTAATGCATATATATGGAATCTAGAAAAAGTTATTGATGAACCTATTTTCAGGGAAGGATCTAGAAAAAGGTATTGATGAATCTATTTTCAGGGAAGGAATGGAAATGCAAATCTAGAGAATGGACTAGTAGACACAGTGGTGGAGGGAGAGAGTGGGACAGATGGAGAAAGTAGCATCAACATGTATACACTATCAGATGTGAGATGGATAGCTGGTGAGAAGCTACTGTGCAGCACAGGAATTGCAGTCTGCACTCTGTGTTGGCCTGGAGGGATGGGATGGGAGAGGGCAAAGGGGAGAGAGGGGGTCTGTGTATAATTATGGCTAATTTGCATTGTTGTATGGCAGAAACCAGCACTTTTAAATTCAGTAAGGGTACATTTTAAGCACTTTTTTTTTCCCCCCCTTTTCACATCCAGTGTCCATTCTGATGCTGTCTGTGTATGAAAGTCAGGTATTTGCCACCAACAGTTACCTATCTCAGCAAGTATTTTTTTTGCAAAATTTAAAAAGTGGGAAAAAAAAAAGGATGGGGAATCATATCTATGAATTGCTTAACAATACGATTTTCATGAGAAAAAGAGATCACCAGTGCAGTTTTTCTCTAAGGATATAATTTAAAATGAAAACTCTAACCACCCTCTTTCCTTATTTTTTCTGTCTCTTGTCCTCTGCAGATGGGCCTCTGGGCCCCCGAGGATTAGCTGAAGCTACAGAGATGTGCACTCAAGAGTGCTTGGTTTTGGGTCACTCTGATAATTGCTGGATGCCTCCTGGCTTGGGCCCATATCAACACCCTAAATCTCCTCTCTCAACCTTTGCACCCCAAAAAGAATGGATCAAGAAGGACAAGCTTGTGAATGGGCACACCTTGACCAGAGCCTGGAAAGAAGAGAGCAACAGGAACCAGTTCAATGACCGTAAGCAGTATGTCTCCACTGAAGGCCATTTCAACAATGGCAGCCACATGACAGACATTCCTTTGGCAAATCTGAAGTCTTATAAGCAAGCAGGAGGTGCTATTGAGAGTCCTAAGGAGCACCAGCTCTAAAGAAAAAGGCCATATGGGACCTAAGGACTTTAATCTAAATAGACATGCTAATACCGTGTGTGTCAGAGCTTTATGTATTCAATAGATCTCTACAACGATGCCCCTTAGAGCAGGGATACCCATAATTTTGTGTTGGCACCATGGAGGATACACTGCTTTATCACATAAGAGAGAAGATAGTTCTACTAGCCATATGATCTTATTTACTAGGATTGATTAAACTTTCCAGAAGTATCTCCATTGTGCAAATATCTTTTTTTAAATTGCATTTTATTTTGACCCTGGACTGCTGCTATGAATAATAGAATATGCATTTGGAGAGTAAGGAAGTTCCATGGATTAGAGTGACTGACAGACATATCCAGTTAGAAAATTGTGTTCTTTTTGTCACTGATCTGTGCTGAGACTGCTATACTTGACATTATACTTCAAACAAAACTTAAAAAGCTAAGCATTAAACCTATTGTGCTGTTAACAACATTAGTGGACACTTGTAAGTCAATCAGTGTTAAAGTATTTGTAAATAGAAGCAAGTTATTATTAACAACTTTTGTGTACTTATATCGTTCACCTAAAAATGTTGTAGCATAATTCTGTGTTTTATGGTTGCTTCTTTCCTTTTTTTATTTGCCTCTTTGTTGTTATTTTTGTCGTTTCTTTTAGTGAGGTGTTTCTGCGTTAGTAGTCTGTCTTGACACACATTGTTCAAAAGATCTCAAATACTTGTGTTTAAAGAAAAGGTTCTGGAATCTTGCTTCTTTTATGATAACTTATGTTGCTGGAATTCTAAAAAATAAAGATAAAAAATGAAAACTTCATATATAAAAGGACTTCTGCAAAAGCTTGAAAATTCAGAACCTATTTTCTTGACATCCTTATTTGCAAAGTAGGCAAAAGCAAAATCACTTATTTAGTAGCATTAAGTGAGATACTAATGGGAAAGTGTTATCTTTCAGAAAGTGAAGTAATATCCTGTGCTTGTCACTCATGCATAATTAATATATTAAATTAGCATATATTAAAGAAAAATTAATATTCAAAATAGTTTCAATTGGGCAAATGTGTGTCTACAACTTTGTTGAAATGACAGTTTGTGTTGATCCTCATATATAATAATGTTGTTGTAACACAAGTGTTAGACCATAGCCACAAAATATTTAATGTGTTGTGCCTTCATGATGTAACAGAACATTCTCCAGGTAGGCTAGTTGGGGGAAATTAAGGGATAAATCTCTAATTATTGCTGTTTAACTGTTTGTTATCATAGTTGGTCAATGCCTGGCAGGTACCAGCATCTTGTCACTTAGGTCAAACCAACAGAGTGACAACTAATGTTAATAAGATCTCAGTTGCACGTGCAAACAAATCCAAATTCGAACATTCTTAGGAGGTTTTTGTTAAGGCATGACAGATGATTTAAACAAATAAATAGCATGCAACAAAATGTTTTTACTGAAAGAAGTGAAAGTTATCTTAATGCCACGGTTCAACATCAACTTAAAAGTTAAAAAAAATAAAATAAAATAAAAATAAAAAAATGGTTTGCTAATCTGATAGATAATTTGTTCTTACCAAAAATAAAATTACTTTGTAAATAGCAATTCACATTTTTTCCACAGTATAATGGAAAATAATGGGTAGGGGTGCATTGCTTATTGCAGTACATATTTGTCGGTTTGTGAGGGGTGTTTGATGACTTTGACAGAATAAATATCTAAACAATTATCCTTGTTACTGCTTTGCCAGTTCTACGTTATTTACAATTATTCAGCTCTTGCAATAAATGTTCTGAATTCCTGACTGTAGTGTGTCAATTCTTGTTCAAAATCCAAAATGATGATTTCTACTCTAATTGTTAGATAAATATATGTTAATAAAACTAAATTTTTAATTATAAAATTAGTTAGGGGTTTAATGCTTATGTTCTGAAAATATGGTCCAAGTTAGAGTTAAATTCTCCTAATGATCTATTAAATCATTTTCTTATGAAATTCATAAGAAAAGTTAGTTCATTTTCTAATCAAGTTTCATACAAGTTTCATCAAAGTGAAATCTCAAGTCAGAAACTGGGCAGGTAACACTAGTTAGTGAGGTGATCATCTTGTCTCTTAGTATCTTTAATAAGATTTCATGAAACAAACTCCCAAATATTTCATTTCTGGCAGTGGACTATTCAGGAATTAAGACCTTGAAACAAGGGTCAAAGCTTCATCTATATTTCTTTCAGATTAGCAAAATGGACCCAGAAACTGCCAAGGATAATAAGACACACTCACACATATGCCATGTGTTTATACTCACCACAGAGCAGCTAGATCAGAGTTTTAGAGCAAATACACAGGTCTGACTCTTCCCCTACATCTTTTGAAGAGTTTTAAAATAAGACTCAGGAGGTAGCGACATAGAGGTAAAGATATTTCTTTGGGCCAGTGGATGTATGGAGAACCTAACTCCTCTTCTCTGAATACTCCAGATTTATCCAGTACTCTGGGGTGCCAGTCTTCTTTCCTTCATGGAGCAGACCTGGCCCTAGGACACAGAGAATGAATGATTCCTGGAGATAGGTTACTCTTGAAAAAAACAGAAAAAAAAAAAAAAAAAGTCTTTGCATAGCCCCTTCCATTTTTATCAATCAGATGTCATTCCCTTCTGCCTTGCAGAGTAAAATGCAAGAAAAACCAAAATAACTATTCTTTGATATTTTCCTTCCCAAAAAGACTGGAATAGAAATGCCGTCTTCCAAACCAGATGTTTGGAAAGAAACTCCCCATACCACAATATTTCTTCTAATAATCATGGCAACACCTGCTCTTATCAAGGCATTCAGTATGCTCTGTAAATATTTAAGATAGGTAACATTGCAAACCAAATGGAAGTATTTACTCATTAACTAAATGATACATTCATAATGACTAATCTTAAATATCACCCACATTATTTTATTGTATAGATGTGGAATATTATAAATCATGTTTACCTGGAAATCAAAGCCAGTTACATTTCCTCATAGAGCACACCATATGAAATGTATAAAAAGTTTTTATCAAAAGTTCCAATGGTATATACTACACATTTTCTAAGACAGATATAGAAATAAACTTTATTAAGCTAAATATGATCTGTTTGAATGAACATTTTTACACATACACTAACAGAAAATATATATTTGAATAATGATTATTCATAATAGACAGCTGAAAAGTCATTTTGCTGCCCTGATGCTATTCAGCAAATCTTATTCCATAGAGCAGTGTTCCCTCCCCTCCACCCATCATTCCTTAGCTGAGGTAAGAAATGAAGCTGAGGCCCAGAAGCCATTCTAGTATTTATTAAACTCTCTTGGATACAAGCCAGGAATGGCTAATTATTATTAGTAAGGAGTTTTGGCAGTCAGGGATGAAAAGGATGCCTTGTCAGTTTCAATTCTAATGTGGATGCCAGGGTGTTAATTTGAAAGAGGGCAAACCAAACTGTGAAAAGGAGGAGTGGTGTTGGGATTCTAAAAATGCTTCATTGTTCTGCTTTGTTTAAATAGAGGTGAATTTCTCTCCCTAAAGGAAGCTCCTTCATTGGTTGTTTTGAAAGACATTGCTTTCAAATTCTCCCAGTGTTCTTAAAGGCAGAGTGACTCCATAGTGATCCTTTAGAAGGATGTCACAATTATCATCATTACCTCAACCATAGTTTGGCCTCAGGTCAAATAACAGGGAGGGAACAGAGCCTTGCCCTTCAAAAGAAAATCGGTTGAAAGACTTACTAAAAGTCTGTTCTGTACTTCTGCGTCTCTTCTTCTGTGGGAGAAGGGGAGGGTGGGATGTTTCAAAAGAACAGCATGTATATTATCTGTGGTGAAACAGATCACCAGCCCAGGTGGGAGGCATGAGTCAAGTGCTCGAGCCTGTTGGGCTGGGAAGATCCAGAGGAATCGGGTGGAGAGGGAGGTGGGATGGGAGACCGGGATGGGGAATTCGTGTAACTCTATGGCTGATTCATATCAATGTATGACAAAATCCACTGAAAAAAAAAAAAATAAATTAAAAAAAAAAAAAAAAGAAAGACTTACTAAGCATGGCCCCACCCATCAGGGCAAGAACCAGTTTCCCCCTCAGTTGGTTTCTCCAAAAAGGAATCTTCCATAAGCCTCTTATACTTCTCTGTTAGAGGACAGACAGGTTGAACACCACAATCAGAAAACTAAACAACCTGATCACATGGATCACAGCCTTGTCTAACTCAATGAAACCATGAGCCATGCCCTGTAGGGCCACCCAAGAGAGATGGGTCATGGTGAAGAGTTCTGACAAAACGTGGTCCACTGGAGAAGGGAACAGCAAACCAATTCAGTATTTTTTCCTTCAGGAAACCCATGAACAGTATGAAAAGGCACAAAGATAAGACACTGAAAGTTGAACTCCCCAGGTTGGTAGGTGCCCAATATGCTACTAGAGATCAGTGGAGAAATAACTCCAGAAAGAATGAAGGGATGGAGCCAAAGCAAAAGTACCAGTGGTGGATGTGACTGGTGATGGAAGTAAAGTCCGATGCTTCAAAGAGCAATATTGCATAGGAACCTGGAATGTTAGGTCCATGAATCAAGGCAAACTGGAAGTAGTCAAACAGGAGATGGCAAGGGTGAACACTGACATTTTAAGAATCAGTGAACTAAAATAGACTGGAATGGGTGAATTCAACTCAAATGACCTTTATATCTACTACTGTGGGCAAAAATCCCTTAGAAGAAATGGAGTAGCCCTCATAGTCAACAAAAGAGTCTGAAATGCAATACTTGGTTGAAATCTCAAAAACAACAAAATGATCCCTGTTCATTTCCAAGGCAAATCATTCAATACCACAGTAATCCAAGTTTATGCCCCGACCAGTAATGCTGAAGAAGCTGAAGGTGAAGGGTCAATGAAGACCTACAAGACCTTCTAGAACTAACACCCAAAAAAAAGATGTCCTTTTCATTATAGGTGGCTGGAATGAAAAAGTAGGAAGTCTAGAGATACCTGGAGTTACAGGCAAATTTGGCCTTGGAGTATAGAATGAAGCAGGGCAAAGGCTAACAGAGTTTTGCAAAGAGAACATGCTGGTCATAGCAAACACCCTCTTCCAACAATACAAGAGAAGACACTACACATGGACATCACAAGATCATCAATACCAAAATCGGATTGATTATATTCTTTGCAGCCAAAGATGGAAAAGTTCTATACAGTCAGCAAAAGTTCTATACAGTCAGCAAAAACAAGACTGGGAGATAATGAACTTCTTATTGCCAAATTCAGACTAAAATTGAAGAAAATAGGAAAAACCACTAGGCCACTCAGGAATGATCTAAATCAAATCCTTTACGATTATACAGTGGAAGTGACAATAGATTCAAGGGATTGGATCTGATAGACAGAGTGCCTAATAAATGATGGATGGAGGTCCATGACATTGTACAGGAGGCAGTGACCAATACCACCCTTGGGGAAAAAGAAATGCAAAATGGTTATCTGAGGAGGCCTTACAAATAGCTACAAAAAGAAGAGAAGCAAAAGGCTAATGAGAAAAGGAAAGATATACTCATCTGAATGTGGAGTTCCAAAGAATAGCAAGGAGAGATTTAAAAAAACAAGCAAACAAACAAACAAACAAAAAACAAAACAAACCTTCCTCAGTGATCAATGCAAAGAAATAGAGGAAAACAACAGAATGGGAAAGACTAGAGATCTCTTCAAGAAAATTAGAGATACCAAGGGAACATTTCATGCAAAAATGGGCTCGATAAAGGACAGAATAGGTATGGACCTAACAGAAGCAGAAGATATTAAGAAGAGGTGGCAAGAAAACACAGAAGATATACAAAAAAGATCTTCATGACCCAGATAACCACGATGA
This sequence comes from Muntiacus reevesi, assembly GCF_963930625.1. Classification (NCBI taxonomy): domain Eukaryota; kingdom Metazoa; phylum Chordata; class Mammalia; order Artiodactyla; family Cervidae; genus Muntiacus; species Muntiacus reevesi. The sequence goes on along the minus strand of NC_089259.1, from coordinate 37,258,941 downwards.
TGTGATCACTCACCTAGAACCAAACATCCTGGAATGCAAAGTCAAGTGGCCCTTAGGAAGCAACACTTCAAATAAAGCTAGTGGAGGTGATGGAATTCCAGTTGAGCTATTTCAAATCCTAAAAGATGATGTTGTGAGGGTGCTGCACTCAATATGTCAGCAACTCAGCAGTGGCCACAGGACTGGAAAAGGTCAGTTTTCATTCCAATCCCAAAGAAAGGCAATGCCAAAGAATGCTCAAACTACCACACAATTGCACTCATCTCACAAGCTAACAAAATAATGCCCAAAATTCTCCAAGCCAGGCTTCAACAGTACATGAACCATGAACTTTCAGATGTTCAAGTTGGATTTGGAAAAGGTGGAGGAACCAGATATCAAATGGCCAACATCCGTTGGATCATTGAAAAAAGCAAGCAAATTCCAGAAAAGCATCTATTTCTGCTTGACTATGCCAAAGCGTTTGACTGTGTGGATCACAACAAACTCTGGACATTTCGTCATGAGCTGGCAATACCAGACTAACTAACCTGCCTCCTAAGAAATCTGTATGCAGGTCAAGAAGCAACAGTTAGAATTGAACCTGGAACAAAAGACTGGTTCCAAATCAGGAAGGGAGTACATCAAGGCTGTATACGGTCACCCTCCTTGTTTAATTTATATGCGGAGTATATCGTGAGAAATGTCAGACTGGATGAAGTACTAGCTGGAATCAAGATTGCCAGGTGAAATTTCAATAACTTCAGATATGCCAGTGACACCACACTTATGGCAGAAAGAGAAGAAAAACTAAAAAGCTTCTTGATGAAAGTGAAAGAGGAGAGTGAGAATACTGGCTTACAACTCAACATTCAGAAAACTAACATCATGGCATCTGGTCCCATATCTTCATGGCAAATAGATGGGGAAACAATGGAAACAGTGACAGACTTTATTTTCTTAGGCTCCAAAATCACTGCAGGTGGTGACTTCAGCCATGAAATTAAAAAACACTTGTTCCTTGGAAGAAAAGTTATGACAAACCTAGACAGCATATTAGAAAACAGAAATTACTTTGCCAACAAAGATTTGTCTAGTCAAAACTATGGTCTTTTCAGTAGTCATGTATGGATGTGAGAGTTGGACTGTAAAGAAAGCTGAGTGCCAAATAATTTATGCTTTTGAACTGTGTTGTTGGAGAAGACTCTTGAGAGCACCTTGGACAGCAAGAGATCCAACCAGTCCATCCTAAAGTAAATCAGTCTTAAATGTTCATTGGAAGGACTTTTGCTGAAGCTGAAACTCCAATACTTTGGCCACCTGATGCAAAAAACTGACTTGTTTGAAAAAACCCTAATGCTGGGAAAGATTGAAGGTGAGAGAAGAAGGGGATAACAGAGGATGAGATGGTTGGATGGTATCACTGACTCAAATAACATGAGTGTGAGTAAGATCTGGGAGTTGTCGAGAGACAGGGAAGCCAGGTGTGCTGCAGTCCATGGTATCACCAAGAGTCGGACTTGACTGACCGACTGAATTGAACTGAACTGATCACATAATTTCTCTATATATTATTTTCCTGTATCACATCTACCAGTTAAATTTTAATAAACATCAACCAGGCTTTTCACTGTTGAAAAAAAATTAGTATTAATCTCATAGTAATAAAATACTTTTATAAAATATACACTATTTAAAGCATGACTATCATAATGTTATTTCATTCACATTTAGTTCACTCAGTTTTCATTTTATATTAATGAGTATTTAAAACATATCAATTGTCCATAACCATGATGCCATTATTATCTATTTCAAATATTAAATAAGGTCTATATTTTCTACTTAAAAAATGAATCTTATTTCTTAGAACTTTTAAACAGTGCACCATGCAATGAAATGAGTTCTGCCCACATTTTTGTTATCTTAACCTATCACATTGCTCTTGAAGCTTTATACTAAAAAGTTCTTTTTAAACTGTCTTTAATCTTTTTCCTCAAATTTTCTTTTTAAAGTTCTATGGTTGTGTTCTTATTGAAATACATTCAACAAAGTTATTATTGGCCTCATTCAATGCCAGGTATTATAAAGTCCACATATTTGCAAATATTCTCAATGACAGTGACTTTTCAAATAATATTACAGTACTATTTATATTTAATCATGTGTTTTCTGGATCTTTACAGTTCTTTTTCAAGAACTTTTAAAATTATATTTTATTTTATTGAAATGTAATTGACATGTAACACTGTATTATTTCAGGTATATGATACAATGATTCAACATTGGTATATTCTGAAAATTGATCACCACCATAAAAATAGTTAACAACCATCACCACCCATAGTTACAGTTTTTTTCCTTCTGATGAGAACGTTTAGGATTTACTCTCTTATCAAATTTTAAATATGTAATATCATTATCATTATTATATTATTATTAGCTATGGTCACTATGCTGCATATTATATTATTGGTCATTCTATTGAGAACTTTCTTTTTACTTTCAAATTCATAATTAGTTTGGGATCATTGGCATAATCCTGAATAATGATATTCAATAAAAATAATACTTACCTTGGATCTTTAACACAGTCAAGACTTCCTGCAGGGTTAGGTGTTTCTAAGTAAAATTATAGGTGACTCAGTCAAATTTTGGTTTTATATTTAATGACATTACATCTATTTTCTTTTGACTGGTCACATAGCAGTTGGAGTCCATATTATTTTAAATGTGGGGTGCTTTTTTTCTACAGAAGGAAAAAATCATGAAAATATTTAAGGTAACTTTACATTCATATGCCATTAAATTCACACTCCCCAAGACATCTACAGTGTCAGTATAACTGAAAATTTGGGTTTGGTGGTGGGGCACTGACATTTTAAATCATAGACGCACAATTGAACACTCCTTCCTCCTGAAAACATTTATTTTCTTGGCTCCCTGGAAATCACAACCCTTTGATTTTCTCCTACCTCACTAGCCAGTCCTCAGATCTTCCTTCTTTTTTAGTATAAGTGTTTACAGCTATAAGTTTTGCTCTGAGTACAGTTGTCCCTTCATTATATCAGTTTTGGTATGTTGGAGTTTCATTTTCACTCATCCCTAACTGTTTTCTTGTTTCTCTGGTGATTTCTTCTTTGACTCATTGGTTGTTTGAGAGTGTCTCATTTAATTTTCACATATTTGTGAATTTTCCAGATTTCTTTCTATTATTACTAGAAAATTTCACTCCAGTGTGGTCATAAAAAACCCTTTCATGATTTCACAGTTTAAGTCTTTTTTGTCACTTAACATATCTGACCATCCCATTCTAAAATTGAAATTACTGCCTTAGCACTCCTAATACCATTTACAACCTGCTCTATCTTTTCCCCTATGGCACTGACCACCTTCTAACATAGCTATAATTTACTTATTTACCAATGTTTATCATTCAGTGTCTGTCAACCCGTCTAGAAGATAAGCTCCATAAAGGCAAATTTTTTTGACTCTTTTGTTCACTGATGTATCCACAGCTCTTAGGATGGAGTCTGGAAGCAAGCAGAAGCTCCACATATATTTGATAAGTAAATGGAGGAATGAGCTATTACCTCATCTCTCAGCCTCTTTCATTTCTACAGCTTCTATACATGTATTAAGGAGAAGATCTTCCTGGTCAACAGTCCATTTTCACATTGATAACAAGGTCCTCAGTGAATATTAACTAGGATCCATTTAGATTATGTGGTTAGGAAACTGTAGCAAAATGGAATACATTTTGTGGAAACTTGAAACACTCTGCTTTCCACATTTTTTACTCTCCTATTCCCTTCTATCTGTGTATTAGAATTTGTCTATTTCCCCCAGGTGAACACTGAAATTTTTAGCAATATGTTTCAAGTACAAAATTATGTTTCTAGGAATTTGGAAGAAAATTCTTATGAAGCAAATAATTTTCACTTTAACAAATCTTTTTCATTTTTCATGGAAACCATTTTCCTTTCTGTCCTCCTTGAAGTCTTTACACTCCATTCACTGTGGTATGTGGTCACTGCCTTTATGGGTATTATTTCCTCTTTGGCACCTCATAACTTGCAATTCCCAGCAAACCTCACTTGTGCTCTGCTGCATTCTCTGTACATGGCCTACCCCAGCACTGTCCACTCTACCAAAAATGTGCTTTTTTATGGCCATCAGACATACTGATAAGACTAAGGTGGTAGTAGTTATCATTTTAAAAGCATTTCTCATTCCTACCAGAAACAAGGTTTGAACTTTTTTTTTCCCTTCTCCAAAATTCATACATCACAGCAAAATAAAATTACAAAAAATAACAAAAAATTGAGACAAAGGGATTGTGTGTGTCTGTGTTTATAAAAATTAATTTCACTAATTCTGCATACTTTCCAGGAATGGGACATATATTTGTTTATCTCTAAGATTATTGGAAGTGAAAGCAAGATAAGCAAAAAAGAACTGTTTATCATTAACACGAGTAAAATATATATTTAAATTTTTGTGGATCACATTCTATCTTTTTATTTTCTCCAAGTCTGACACCCAATGGACCATTAGAAATATTTTTGAGCAGGCTTATTTCTTCAATATTTAACACTGTAAATCATAGTTTGTGTAAATCATGAATATAGCCATATAAACTATATGAAATTTGATGGAAAATATACTTTTATCCTTCACTTTTAATAATATTTTAAAATGTTTATACATTTAAAGCAATCTTTTCCTACCCTTTGGAAAACATTAAAATAATGTCATCTCTGCCGGTTCCCCAGAACATTCACATGATTGAGTTCCCCATCACCACTTCCCTTAGGAAAGTCTAGCATTTCAAAAGAAGAGTATTATTTCCTAGGTTGCCATAGCCAAAAGGTTCTTTTGTGTTTTTTTTTTTTTTTTCCCTAGACTTAGTCCTGCCTCAGATTATCAATGTAATGATAGAAATGTCTTGAGTGAGATTTTAATGAATGAAGTTGCTCAGTTGTGTCTGACTCTGCAGTGCCATGAACTGCCAGGCTCCTCTGTCCATGGAACTCTCCAGGCCAGAATATTGGAGTGAATAGCCATTCCCTTCTCCAGGGAATCTTTCCAATCCAGTGATGGAACCCAGGTTTCTCACACTGAAGGCTCTTTCTCTACCACCTGAGCCACCAGTGAAGCCCAAGAAGACCATGATTCTTATAAAATAAAACATATCCATCCTCAATAACATGCTCTCATTTTCCCCTTGTCTGACACATGCCTCATAAAATTCAGTTCAGGTTCTAAATAACCACCGACTCTGGATATGGCAAAGGTTACAAAAGATTGTTAAAACCTTTCCTGCTCAATATATAAGGGTGAGATGACATTTCGTTAAGCCCCATGATATGCCAGTTGATGTATAGTAATTTTTAAAAATTGGGTCTTACTTACTTTTGGTTGAGATTGTCCCAGCAGCACTGAAAATAAGGTAAACTTTACCCGGAACCCAGCGATCTTTAGAGTAATGATCAGCGAGCCCTGGTATATACATCGTGATAGTCAGTTCAGTTCAGTTGCACAGTTGTGTCTGACTCTTTGCAACCCCATGAACTGCAGCATGCCAAGCGGAAGTTGGTCATGCCCATCACCAACTCCCAGCTTGCTCAAACTCATGCCCATCTAGTTGGTGATGCCATCCAACCGTCTCATACTCTGTTGTCCCCTTCTCCTTCTGTCTTCAGCCTTTCCCAGCATCAGGGTCTTTTCCAAGCAGTCAGTATTTTGCATCAGATGGCCAAGATACTGGAGTTTCAGCTTCAGCATCAGTCTTTCCAATGAATATTCAGGACTGATTTTCTTTAGGATTGACTGGTTGGATCTCCTTGCGGTCCAAGGGACTGCAAGAATCCTCTCCAACACCACAGTTCAAAAGCATCAATTTTTTGGTGCTCAGCTTTCTTTATAGTCCAGCTCTCACATCCATACATTACTACTAGAAAAACCATAGCTTTGACTGGATGGACATTTGTTGGCAAAGTACTGTCTCTGCTTTTTAATATGCTGCCTAAGTTGGTCATAGCTTTTCTTCCGAAGAGTAAGGGGCCATGTTCAGTATATCTTTAATCCAATTTTCTTTTGATGGGTGGGGCTGCGTTCCCTCCCAGTTGTTTGACTTGAGAGCAAACAATGTTGAAGGTAATGAAAATAATGGTGACCTCCTTCAAAATGTCCAATGCATGCACGTCCCCATTCAGTGCCCCTGACCCTGCAACAAGTCACCGCCAACCCATGCCTCCACTGGAGACTCCTGGACACTCACAGACCAGTCTGGGTCAGTCTCTTTTGGGGTCACTGCACACATCATGACACTGAATATAATTTCCTAGGGAAATCTATCTAGTCTACACAATCATCAGAATAAAATTCAAATATGGGGGATACATGCTGTCCTTTGTTTTCCTGCTGCATATAGCTATTGTTCAATAAAATTGTCTTATTTATTCATTAGCAATTATAATTGCATAAGGATTTACATTCTTTTAATTTTTATTTAACTTTCTCATGTATTTTGTTTTTAAAACATTTTTTAACTTTGTATTACATTTTTACAGAAGAGGAAACTGAAGTAGAGGGAGTTCAGATAAGTCTACACTAGGTCAGCTAGTGACCAAGCAACAGTACCTGTCCCCTGTCTGACCATACAGTCTGTGCTGTCACACACCAGGCAATACTACCTCCTTATGAAACATGCAGACACTTTTTGGTTCTGGGACTGGATGATAAATTGCCATTTTCTTTTTTTAAACAACAGCAATAAATTGATTTTTTAAATTGTTCTGAAATGAATTTCTCCCTTCCATTTAGAGTTTGGTTTACCCACTGGATAATATAATTATGCTGGCTTAAATATTTCATCTATTAAACGTGTAACAATTATGTTCTTCAGACTTGGGATAGAATAATTCAGTCTAAAATGGAACACAAGTTTAGAGGGACTAGAGCCGAAACAATGTTCTTGGGAAGTCAGGTTAAAGTCCCTTCTGCTGAATAAAAGTGCTGAATGCTTTTCATATGCCCCAGATGTATCTATTCACAGCTCACACCTTTATACACATAGCACTTGCCTTCTGTTCCCCACTTGGAAAATCAGGTAAGGAACAAAGTGAGCCTCACATTATGCTTCTATTGCCAATAAATAGGGCATTAAAATGAGACTAAAATCTGTCTGACAATTAACTTTAGCAAGTCTATTTTCTTCTCGTCATGGAAATGCAGCTCCCATTGACATCAAAGGGAGCTACATGCTGAAACAGGGAAGAGAATGGACTCCCCAAGCACCATGGAGAAAGCTATATGTTAAGCTCCAAAGCATAAATACCCTCTCTTTCTGCATCACTAATTTCAATCAACTGCTCTTAAATATACATTTTGGTTTATTGCCCAAATGGATAAGTACTTCTTTATTTGCCAAACAAGAATCCCAAATTACAGATATGAAAATAATTTACTTATGATGCCAAGGTCACGCCATGCAGTAGTACTCCATTAGTCTTCTCTTTCCTCTGGGAAAGGCTAAGAATAGGTTTTAAACATAATTTCTACAGTTCACAATCTTATACTATACTCTTTTTATAATACAGTGTGATAACAAGTGATATAAAATATTAAATATAAATATTCAATTAATAATATTTTAATAATATCACTCAACAACCCATTGCTCCATTAAGTCACTTGCTTAGGTAACTTTTCCTTTCTCTTCTATATTTTGATCTTTAATTTTTTGTCACGACACAATTGATGATATACCTCATTGAACATCAGGTGCATAGGAAATACCTGTCTCTTTATGCATACTCAGTAATCAGTATGAGAAAACTAACTGTATTAAACTTCTTGAGAAAGAATACATGTATGCACACTTCCTTTAAAAATGTTAACCTGAAAGTCTTTGCATTTTTTGACACTTATAGATAAGTATTAGATAGATAGAAATATAGATATAAATATATATAGTTATATAGACAGTCATATTTTATTTCTAGTATTTATTACTAATAGCTCATATGGCATTCTTTGTATTAATTTGGTATTACTTATATAATGCCAGAATTCTAAGCAAAGAAGTTCACCTAGCACAAATGACCATTTCCTAGTGGGATGACTTTCAACTATCTAGTGGAGATGAAATATCACTAGAGAAGAGATTGCTTCAGTTAGGGGCTCATGAATTAAGTTAAACTTAAACAGTAGAAAATTAAATACTTGCCTTCAGCAATATTACTGGCAGTGAGGTTACTTATAATATTTCAATATTTATTAAAATTAATAATGAAATAAGAATAAGGATATTTGACATAAATTCTATTTAGGGTGAAAAATTTAAGGGAAATAATGATACTGCATCTCATCAAATTGAGAAATTTAATTTTACAGAATAAACCTGGCATAAGTAATTGACACAATCATCTTTTAATGAAGTAAAATTGAGATAATAATATTCACTTCACAGGCTTATTGTGAATATTGAATGGGGTAGTTCATTTTTAGAGCTTAGAGTGGTACCTGAAATACAATAAATGCTTCATAAATGCATTTATTATTGTTAGTAGTAGTAATAGTAGAAATTCATTCAAAATATTTTCTAATCACAAAGTATACTTTAATACATTTAAAATATATTAATTACACAGATTATCAAAAGCACAATCCTCATTAGACCTTCTTGTACTATACTATACTAGCTGTTATATTCAATGAACTTCCCTCTACTCTTGAGAAAAGTTTGCCCCTTACAGAGAGCAGAGATGCTGTTAGTCAAGAATTCTCTCAACTACCAAAACAGGTAGAAACTTAACTATGTCTCCTCACTTTTCTTCCTTCTCTTCTGTTAAAATTCTTTGCCTTTTCTGAATCTGTATCTTTCAACTATTTCAGGCATATTCTATAATTATTTGACTGTCATTACATAGTTCAACTTGCACAAATTCAAACACTTACAGAAGCTAGTTTAGTATGGAGAAATAAGAGCTGGAAATTGTACTTTCTTTCTTTGAAAGAGATAGTGGTAGCTATTTGGCCATAATAGCCATTTCCATCAGATTAATGGACTCAATATTTGCCAAATCTTCTAAATTCTCAAGGGAGGTCTGAATTCTATAATACCATGGGAAATTTCTCTCTAGAATTCATTATGGGCTTCTAAACAAATAATAATAATAACAATAACAATAATAAAAACAAGTCAGTGGACAACAGGGTATCATATTTGCTAACAACTCAGATTCTCTCTTCTGTTTTCTGAAAATTCAGTCTTTTTTTTTTTTTAACTTGGTCACAAGCTTATGCTTTTTCATAACATTTTATAATGGTCAAGGGTGTCTAATTTAAAACAAAAGAACAATGAATAGAACAACTTTCTTGCATTTACTTTTTCTACTGCCTCATCTGTTTTATTCACTTCATGATCTTCTTGAAAGTGTACCAATACATGAACACCTCAGTCTCTTTTCCACCTTTAACCACTCCAAATCTCTCCTGCCCCAATTTTCTCTCAGGCTTTACTTCATCAGTCTCTTAACAGCATTTCACATCTTTTTAGAGGACTCTACTCTTTTATTTTTTGAAACAAAGATCTCTGTTGACTTTTTCCCTGTATCCTCAGGGCATGTTTTCTTAACATTCTATGCATTACTCCTTCCTTTCTCCAAATTTGAGCGTTAGTTTTCCCAAAGTTTCTGTCTTCTCTCACCCTGCATATTCTAGGTGACCTCATTCATCCCAGTGTCCTAAATCTACAGATATAGTTCAGCTTTTTCTCCTACATACCATATCGACATAAACAACTGGCCAATGGAATATCCCAGAAATTTCTCAAACTCAATTCTCATAGTTCAGAAGTCAGAGCTCGAGTTTGCAGGGTACGTCTGCATTTAGTAATAAAGAAAAAACCAGAATTCATGTGTGCCTGGGCACCAGAGCTGCTATGGGTGTCAGGAAAACCCTCACAGGGGATGGGTGGAAGGAGGCCAGGACAGTGATCCTCTAGCAATTGAGAGGGACTGTGGCAGCCTGTTCCACTAAACCAATAAAAGCCACAATAGCCACTAAACCACTAAGCCATTGAGGGCACTGAGGAGTTAATTGGTGCCGAGCAAATCTGGGTCAGTGCTTTAATTGAAGCTGATACAGGTGCCATGGAGGTGTTCATAAGCTCTAACATAAACTTATCTGCTCTTTGACTTGAAGTCTGAAAATCTATTCTCCACAAGTAGCCAGTGTATTATGTCCAAAATGAAATTTCATTCTATCATTCTGAGTTAAAACTGTCCAATATTTCTCTACTACTGTCAGTCTAAAAGTCCGTATGTCCTAAAATAGACTGCAAACTCCGGAATGCTCTGTCTTCTGACCACTTGACCATCCTATTCTCAAGCTATGTCAAAACATAGATTGCTTGATGATCCAGCTAAATTGAACTCCTTTAAGTTCCTTGAAAACACTGTGCTGTTTTCTTTCTTTCTTTTCTTTTCTTTTTTTTTTTTTTTTGCTTTGGACCCTTTGTGCGTGTTCTTTGCTCTGCTAATACATTCTTTCTGTTCTCTCTCTTATAATAGCTAAGACGCCTTGTAACTCTTGAGGTTGGAACTTAAAATACGACTTCTTTAGTAAACATTTCTAATTGCTTCTAAGTAACTGGATGATCGCCCTGTTGTAGTGTTGTAGCCACAGGTTCTGGGAAACAAACTCACTCAGAAGGACAATGCAGATAGTGGAGTGCCGTTTATTACACTGGCAGGCCCAAGGCAGAGTCTCCTCTTAGCCAAGGACCCCGACCAGTTTTTGTGAAAACCTAATATACCCTAAGTGTACGTGCACAAACCTGCCTCCCCAAATTCCCTGAAACTAGTCTGAACAAAGGAAAAAGAAAGATACAATCAAAGTCAACACATGATCCATATGCCTTAAGCCTAGGTAGTTAAAAGTGGACAATTATCAATAGGCCTGTGGTCATACCCCAATAAGCATAATAGAATTTATGATTCTATTCGGTTACACAGATAATTAGGATATTCTTCTGGGCAATGGAGAACCCTTGTGCTCTTCCTTCTGAGGGTCTGGTTTTCCAGATATTGGGCATATAGATCAAAGTTCACAGTCTGGCCCAAGATGGAGTCTTGCTTTCAAGATAGAGCCTGTTCTGTTTCCTCCTTCAAAAGCACACTATATTTTCATGAAAATGCATCTATTTACTTGCAAATATCCATCTTTGCTGGAGAAAGAAATGGCACCCCACTCCAGTACTCTTGCCTGGAAAATCCCATGTACAGAGGAGCCTGGTAGGCTGCAGTCCATGGGGTCTCGAAGGAGTTGGACACGACTGAGTAACTTCACTTTCACTTTTCACTTTCATGCTTTGGAGAAGGAAATGGTAACTCACTCCAGTGTTCTTGCCTGGAGAATCCCAGGGATGGCAGAGCCTGGTGGGCTGCTGTCTATGGGGTCGCACAGAGTCGGACATGACTGAAGTGACTTAGTAGTATCCATCTTTACAAGTATGAGCCAGGACTTCCCCTGTGGCTCAGAAGGTTAATAATCCATCTGTGGTGCAGGAGACCTGGGTTCGATCCCTGGATTGGGAAGATCCCCTGGAGGAGTACATGGCAACCCATTCCGGTATTCTTCCCTGGAGAATCCCCATGGACAGAGGAGCTTGGCCGGCTACAGTCCATGGGATTGCAAAGAGTCGGACACGACTGAGCCACTAAACACAGCACATCCATCTTGGGGGTGGGGGGGCAGAGTTTCCCAAGTGGGAATAGAGGGAAAGAACCTGCCTACCAATGCATGAGACATAAGAGATATGGGTTGGATCCCTGGGTTGAGAAGATCCAATGGAGGACGGCATGGCAGCTCACCCCAGTGTACTCTTGCCTGGAAAATCCCGTGGACAGAGGAGCCTAGCAGGCTACAATCAGTGCATGCATACATGCTCAATGCTCAGTCGTGTCCAACTCTTTGCGACCCCATGGGTTGTAGTCCAACAGGCTCCTCTGCCCATGGGATTTTACCAGACAAGAATACTGGATTTGGTTGCCAATTTCTTCTCCAGGGGATCTTCCCAGCCCAGGGATTGAACCCACATCTCCTGTGTGTCCTGCAATGGCAGGCGGTTCTTTACCAATGAAACACTTGGGAAGTCTGGGCTACAGTCTGTGGGGCCCCAAAGAGCTGGACAGGACTGAGCTGTTGAACACTCATGCAAACATCCATTAATAAACTCTAAATTCCTTAAGAACAAATATTATGTGTCTGTTATTCAACGTTGTGTTCACTGAGCAAAGGCTCAGTGATGTAGTAAGAGTTCAATAAATGTTACGGAATGAATTCATGACTACAGTCTAATTGTAGGATCCTCTACAAAAGTAAAGTGCTTTGAGTCCTTGCAGGTGCACACTGGTACCTTTCAGAGGACTTGGAAGACAATCCAAGTGCTTATTATAGAGGTATCGTTGAGGTATTAACCGTAGTATTAAACCAATTTAGGAGGACTGTTCGGCTTTCATCTTCTGTGATATACTCTGTATTTCTGTTTTCTTTTTCTTTTTCTTTTTTTTTTTTTTTTACTCCTTGTTTTCTTCTTTTCTATCCAGGGGAAAATAAACCAGATTTTTTTTCCCTGATAGGAGTTGATTTAGACTTCAATCCTTTGCCAGGGTGTAGCTATCACAAGAAGCTAAAAACAAAGGTGATCACTCATTTAGTAGGAAGTGCTATAAAGAAACCAATTGCCTTTTCCCTTGCCCAGTTGCACTCCTGCACTTTTTCTGGTGTCTTCCTTATCTAAGCATTATCACCTTAAATTCTAATTGTCAGTTTATTTGTTGTCCCCTCTCACTAACTGAGAACTACTTGAAGGTAGAGATTGATTCAGTACCCCTGTGTAATAAGCATCTCATACAGAACTTATGTAAGTATTTAAATACTGTATAATGTGAAATATATAATAAAAGTATTCTTCCTAGAAGTAGCAAGCTATGACAACAATTCACTAGAATTTAAAAAATATATACATCAGATATGAGTTTGATTAAATGATCTTTAAGTATCATTTCTTCCAACTAGAGTTCCATAACACTTTGTAACATGATAAATATGTGTATGGGGGGGGTGTATAGGATAATGTATGGGTAGAAAATAAAGACCTATAACCCAAAGCAGAAAATGAAATTACAAAGTTAAGTCTGTTTCTTATAAGTATAATTATTTATTGGAATTTCTTTTTAACATGACAATAAAGCAAACATTGGACTAGTTTATTCCTACCTGAAGTTAAAAATCTTCTAGTCAAAGTTCTTTTTTTAAAAATTTCTTCCTGTTCAACTTTGTAGTAGAGTATAAATAATTCTAAAACATTTCAAATTTTCAAATTCAAATATGAACTCCTCAAGAATTATGCTGCAATAGTTAAACGGCACTATAAAATAAAACGGTTGAGCTGTGAAGATGAAAAAACTATACTCAAACACAGTTGTTCAAAGTTTTATGCATTAAATACTGAATTATGAGTTATCAGTCAATCTTAAAAGGTGCATTTTATTTGAAATACTAAAATATTCCCGAAGAGAGAGTAATTTGCACTTACTCAATGCTCCAATATATAGAAGCAGTAATGCTTAGGCAGTAGAAATAAACTGCTCTTTTAAATTTACCAAGAGTTCCTCATATTGCTCAAAGTGGAATGAATCTGGATTTTAAAATTATTGAAATTGACAAAACAGCAGATATGGGATGTATAAATAGTTTCAGAATTTCAGATTGGACATTGGAATTGTGTTGGGAAATCCTCTCCATTTACTCTGGTCAGGTTGATGTTAGAGCAACAGAGACTCATGCAGATTTGAGGCAATCTTGAACCAGTGGTGAAGTTTCAGTGAAGAAAAATCACATGGAGGTATTAAGAAGTCATTAAGGCTCAGTTATAGCTGAAGGAAATAGCTAGTATTTATCCACTCTCTTCACAGTTGCCTCCTGTCACCTCCTCCTCCACCACACTCACAAAGAGAGACAGTGGGAATTTGCATTTGCCTCCAAGAATGAAGATAGAAGTTGACCATAGGCAAAATGTTTCCCAAAAAATAGATAGTACTAGAAATGAAAAGACTGCTAGATTCTAAGACCATATTATCTGTTGTCCATTTCTTAAGGTGTACCTTCTTGCATTATAGTTCTTGGTATTATATCAAACTTCAACAAATTTATATTACATTCTACAAGCTGTGCTGTAAAGAAAAGGTATGAAATCACTTCTTTGTTGGAGAAATGGTAATATTTGGTACAGTAAAGCAAGACAAAGAGAACTCTGGAAGGAAACTGCATGAAGACATGGCAAGAAGCAACCAGGATCAATCTGCTATATTAGAGAAGTATTCCTTGGGAATTCTCAGAAATAGTAAGGAAAGTCAATCTATGAAAGACACATTTTCTGTAATCAAATAGGACTGGGGACTTGGGCTATGTTATGTTGGTATTAGAGGAAGAGAATCTGCTTTGTATAAATAACTTGGGGAGTGTAAGCCCTGGATTTATGTGCATAGTATAGAGTAAATCAATTAACATAAACAAGCACTCATGCACTTTTTAAAAGTTTGCAGTCCAAAAGTTTGCTTGGATATTAAATGTTAGAAACCTGAATCAAGGAAAGGTGTTTCAAAAGCCTCTTTACCTTGTCTGTCTCTTTCTCTAATATTCAGTGCTTGGATACCACATGGCTGTCTCTTTCACAGTCTCCTACTTTCAAAGCTTATTGACACAACATAGATCAAAACACAGCCTTAATTGCAAACCAGCAGCTCTTTTAAAACTGTTTTTGAACAGACAGAATAGGTCCAATCTCTTTCTTATGACTCTCTACCATCTTGACAGAGGTCTTCCCTCCCTACTTTTTTTAACCTGAACTTTGTAGGAAAATATAAAATGATGGTGAGTTGCCACTGATGGAACTTTCTCGATTGAGAGCACTATCTGTAGCAAACCCTGATTTTTCTTGACAATTCAAAGCAGCAAGGACTTAAGGATTTTGAGCTGTGACAGATGGGTTAAGGGGCACTAATGAGGACAAAGGGAAATGTCACTCTCCAGGCTCTCCCTGGATCATGATGAGACATAAAGATGAGGCGGGCAGAGGAGTGATGTTAAGTTGTAGCTATTGGAGGGAAATACGTGGAATGATAGTAAAGAAAGCAAACTGTAAGCATTAGCTCTGATGCTAAAAAATTCTGAAACACTTTTCTTGGGAGCATGATTTGACATCGTTACCACTCACACAACAGACTTGTCTTTTCTCTTAGAGAAATATTTATTAGAACATTGTTCTTAATGCTTGCTTTACACAAACTGAGGCAAAAAGCCTTTCCCCAACAATATAATTGATTAATCACAAACAATAGAATTGATTAATCACACCTTTGTTCAAGTATATTTTCCACTTTTTTATTAGAAAACTTATTTTGGTATACCAACCAAAAATAGTTGTTAACTTTGGTTTGTGCAACTTATTATTTTTGGGAAGATTAATATATCTTATCTCTGTGATAACTATTTAAATGTTAATTACTGTTAATATTTTTAGAAACCTATACTCCAGCCGTTCTTTTAAAATATAATCTTATGTGTCATGTGTAATTGCATATAAAACATTGAAAAGATCATCTGTAATTACTGACCACCTAACAAATACAAAACATAAATAATAGAAGATAATTAAATCAACATTATTATATTTAAAATGAAATGTTCAATAATATACAGTTATTAGAGTACCGCTACCTCCTTAACCATATTAACTATGTAAGTATCTGAGAATAATTCTGCATTTTAAGAGTTATCTCAGATTTCATATGTCATATTTATTAAGTTAAAATTAAGAAATGAAGTCTTCAAGGATGGTGCAACATATGCAAATCAATCAATATAATACATCACACAAACAAAAGAAAAATAAAAATGCACATAATTATCTCAACAGATGCAGATAAAGCATTTGACAAAATTCAATATCCCTCATGATAAAAATTCTTACTAAAGTGAGTATAGAGGGAACATATCTCAACATAATAAAAACCATTTATGACAAACCCACAGCCAGTGGTGAAAAGTTGAAAGCTTTCCTGATAAAATCTGGAATGAGACAGACATGTTCACTCTTACTATTTCTGTTCAACTTAGTGTTGAAGTCCTAGTCCCAGAAAGTAGTTCAGGAAAAGAAAAAAATATATTCAAAATGTAAGGAGAGAGGTGAAATTGTCACTATATGCAGATGACATGATACTATATATAGGAAACCTGAAGGAATCCACACAAAAGCTACTGGTTAATAAATGAATTCAGCAAAGTATGAAGATAAAAGATTACAATTCAGAAGTCAATTACATTTCTTTACACTAACAATGACATAACAGAAAGGGGATGTCAAAAAAAAAAACCTTTTAAAATTGCACCAAAAAGTACCTTGAATAAGTCTGACTAAGGAGGTGAAAGACTAATTTGCTGAGAACTATAAAACATTAATAAAGGAAATTAAAAAGAATTCAAAGAAATAGAAATCCCATGCTCTTGGAAAAAGAAAATGAATACAATTAAAATGGTAATACTATACAAAGGGAACTCCACATTTAATACAGTCCCTATCAAATTATCCATAACATTTTTCACAGAACTAGAACAAATAATCCAAAAATTTTTGTGGATTCATCAAAGACTCAGAATTGCCAAAGACAACCTGAGGGTAAAAAAAATAGCAGGAGGTATAACTTTCCCAGACTTCAGACAGAACTACAAAGCTACAGTAATCTAAACAGCATGATATTGGTACAAAAACAGACAAACAGATCAATGGAACAGAATATAGAGTCCAAAAGTAAACCCACATGCCTATAATCAATTAATCTTGACAAAGGAAGCAAGAATATAGAATGGGAAAAAAGTTTCTTTAGCAAACTTCATGAAAATAAGCTAAATTAGATCACACCCTCACACCATGCACAAAAATAAACTCAAAATGGCTTAAAGACTTAAATATAAGATGTGGTACCATACAACCAGAAGAGAGCCTAGGCAGAATATTCTCTGACATAAAGTTTTCTTAGATCAGATCAGATACCAAAGTTTTCTTAGATCAGCCTCCTAAAGCAATAGAAATAAAAGCAAAAATAAACTAATGGGACCTAATTAAGCTTACAAGCTTCTGCACAGCAAAGGAAACCACAAAAAAAACAAAAAAGAAAAGACAATCTACAGAATGTGAGACAGTATTTGCAAATGATTGGACTGACAAAGCCTTAGTCTCCAAAATATACAAACAAGTCATATAGATCAACAACAAAATAAAGTCAACTCAATAAAAAAATTGGCAGAAGATATTAATAGGTATTTCTGTAAAGAAGACATACAGATGGCCAGTAGGCACATAAAAAGATGTTCAGTATCACTAATTATTAGAGATATGCAAATCAAAGACCTCACCCTGGTCAGAAAAGCCATCATTAAAGCTTATAGAAATAGCAAATGCTGGAGAGACTATAGAGAAAAGGAAACCCTCCTACACTGTTGGTGGGAATGTAAGTTGGTATATAAACTATGAAAAAGAGCATGGAGGTTCCTTAGAAAAGTAAAAATAGAATTACCATAAGAACCAAAAATCCCATTCTTGGTCAAATACTTGAAAAAAACTATAATTAAAAAAGATGCATACACCCCTATGTTCCTAGCAGTACTATTCACAATAGCCAAGACATGCAAACAATCAAAATTCCATCGACAGATGAATGGATAGAGAAGATGTGGTACATATTTACAATGGAATAACATTCCATTATAAAAATGGACAAGATAATGTGATTTGCAGGAACATGGATGCAACTAGAAATTCTCATATTAAGTGAAGCCAGAAAGAGAAAGACAAACACTATATGATAGCAATTGTAGGTGGAATCTAAAATATGGCACAAATGAATCTATCTATGAAATAGAATTATACTCACAGACAAAGAGCTCAGACCTGTGCTTACCAAGGGTTGGGGAGGGAGAGGGATAGACTAGGAGTTTGTCGTTTGCAGAGGCAAACTATTATGTTTAGAATGGGTAAATAGCAAGATCCTACTGTATAGCACAGGTAACTATGCCAATTGCCTGTAATAAGTCATGATGGAAAAAGCATATATTTAAAAAAATAATTCAAATATGTGTATAACTGAGTCAATTTGCTGTGCAACAGAGATTGGCACAATATTACAAATCAACTATATTTCAATAAAAATAAAATTAAAAAAGAAATGAAGCCTGCATAAGTAAAATATGCTTTGACATTAATTTAAAATATTAGCATTTTGAATATTTTTACTTAAAAAGAAACAAAGTAAAATTTTTTAAAGTCTATTTTTAATTTTTTGTTTTAAATTACTTTGGTACTTATATCCATAAGAATACATTTAAAATAGCACATAATTATAAATTTTCAAGATCCAGACCAACTTTCCTGTTATTTTCTGTACATGATATGCTTTATAGTTTTCATATGTTCAGTTTTCTAAAGGTAGATTTTCTATCTCTCAAAAAACTTAACTTTTATTTTCACAAATTCAAACAAACTGAGTATCTTCTTAACAATTCTTGATGTAAGAACTTCTCTTTTTTTTTTGCAGAAATATATTCTTATAATATTTTTGTTAATTTGACTGCACATATGACCATTTTTATTACTGAAGCTGAACTAGATCAATAAACTTAAACTCTTTGCTTACAAAAGATACAAACCATAATTCTATAATAGCAATTGAATTAAATTGGAGTACATATAAAATATGATCAATATTGATTTTAAGACATGCCTAATGCATAATATTTGTGATAGGCTTATTTAAATTTCATAATATTTGGCCCTGGACCAATTCAGTCACAATGAATCTGTGCTTTCTTCTGTTTTTTTTTAGTGATTTGAGAACTGATTAGATGTAATTGATCACTGTGGTTTTAAAATAATTTTTCTGGGATACTCTTGGATTTTTATACAAAAATTATTTCCCAACTTTTTCCTTATTGTCATGGCCTGATTTTGTTCATGGGCTTCCCTGGTGGTTCAGATGGTAAAGAATCTGTCTGCAATGCGGGAAACCCAGGTTCTATCCCTGGGTCAGGAAGATCTCCTGGAGAAGTTCATGAATAGGCCGATTTTCTTTAATTTTACTGAAGGTGAGGCTAGTCTTGTATACAAGTAGGTATGTTACAAAATTCTAACCAATGACTCAGGAAGTTAAGTCTTTAGGGGAACCTCAAGGACAGCTTGTTTTGTTTTGTTTTTTCTTTAATAATAATAATAATAATAAGTACCTTGGTTGGATGCAGTGAGCTCTGAGCATATTGTTTATGTACTAGCCCAGTACCCACCAACCTTAAGATTTCCCAGTAAGTGAACAATCAGTGTCCTATGGTTTAAACCACTGTCACTTATGCCTTTGATGAACATCAAAAAGAACTATCATAGACAAACAGCTTCATAGATGTAGCTTACATGTACCTTAACATCATCTACAAATAAATGTAGCTTCAACTCTGATAGTTTGTACAGTTTAAAAACAAGGCAAGCAAGACCAATGGGATAGAGTAAAATATGAAACTTTTCAAACCAAAGAGGGAGATGTATGAAAAATATATATGCCATATGGGTTCAATGAATATTACATGCCTCTAATTGCATTTGACTTTCATACTGTGATAATCTTAGCTTAGGACACTAGCTGTCCAGTGAGGGAGTAGGAAGCCAGTATGATTTGCCTGAAAGAAAATGGAATGAAAGCCAAGCCGCCAGAAATGTGGTATTAGTTCCAATTTGATTTTTCAGGAGTAACTAATAGCCTTTAAGAAACATTACAAATACAAGATTGTTGACCTACCTTGTGGCAAACACAGTAGATATATTCTGAAAGTGCATTATGTAAACTTTATATTCAATGTAGCAACTTTTTTGTTCAGATAAATTATAGACATTAATCACTCTATGTCCTTAGGATCAGTTCTTTGTTCAGATGTGATGTAGCTGTTAAATCTATATATAGTCAGGAACAACACTGTGAAAGCCACTCTTAGATTTTAAATTGGGACCTATATTAAATTTCAAGCCATTGGAGGATGGTAGGGAAAAAAGCTGAGTAGAAACTCATATACAGAGGAAAAGGATAGTTAATTTTATTAAGCTAAAATCCTTATGTAAACAATAACAGCAACAATAAAACAATGATCCTGATTGTCCTTCAACCTTCTTGTTGAGATTCATCGACTGTGACCTTGTGATAAAAAGCATGATACTAAACCATGAAACAATGTCTATTTCTTTTCATTTATATGTTTACAAACTCATTTTTTCTTTTAATCTTTCTAATCTTTGAACTCAATCACTTTATCTATTTATCTTCTGTGTCATATAAAGTATTTGATTAATAATAGCTGCCTAAAAAATATTTGCTGATATACCAACAAATTTCCATTTCATTAAAAGTAAAAGCACAAGTTGAAAATAATGAGTTTCAGGATTTTAATACATTACATTAGCAATTATTTAAGAGAACTGCATAGTATTGTAGGGGGTATGATGAAATAGGCCATTTTTACCCACTCCTGGAAAGAATACAAACTGGCACAGTTCAGTTCAGTTCAGTTCAGTTCAGTCACTCAATCGTGTCCGATTCTTTGCGACCCCATGAACCACAGCACGCCAGGCCCCCCTGTCCATCACCAACTCACAGAGTCCACCCAAACCCACATTCATTGAGTCGGTGATGCCATCCAACCATCTCATCCTCTGTCATTCCCTTCTCCTCCTGCCCTCAATCTTTCCCAGCATCAGGGTCTTTTCCAATGAGTCAGCTCTTTGCTTCAGATGGCCAAAGTATTGGAGTTTCAGCTTCAACATCAATCCTTCCAATGAACACCCAGGACTGATCTCCTTTAGGATGGACTGGTTGGATCTCCTTGCCGTCCAAGGGACTCAAGAGTCTTCTCCAACACCACAGTTCAAAAGCATCAGTTCTTCTGCACTCAGCTTTCTTTCTTTCTTTTTTTTTTTTCCCTTGCTTAAATTTTTATTTGTTTATTTTTATATTTCCATTCTTTTTTTTTTTTCAATTTATTTTTATTAGTTGGAGGCTAATTACTTTACAATATTGTAGTGATTTTTGCCATACATTGACATGAATCAACCATGGATTTACATGTGTTCCCCATCCTGAAACCCCTTCCACCTCTCTCCCCATCCCATACCTCTGGGTCATCCTAGTGCACCAGCCCTGAGCCCTGTAGTATCAGCTTTCTTTATAGTCCAACTCTCACATTCATACAAGATCACTGGAAAAACCATAGCCTTGACTAGATGGACCTTTGTTGGTGAAGTAATGTCTCTGCTTTTTAATATGCTGTCAAGGGTGGTCATAGCTTTCCATCCAAGGAGTAAGCGTCTTTTAATTTCATGGCTGCAATCACCACCTGCAGTGATTTTGGAGCCCAGAAAAATAAAGTCAGCCACTGTTTCCACTGTTTCCCCATCTATTTGCCATGAAGTGATGGGATCACATGCCATGATCTTATTTTTCTGAAGGTTGAGCTTTAAGTCAACTTTTTCACTCTCCTCTTTCACTTTTATCAAGAGGCTCTTTAGTTCTTCTTCACTTTCTGCCATAAGGGTGGTGTCATCTGCATATCTGAAGTTATTGATATTTCTCCCGGCAATCTTGATTCCAGCTTGTGCTTCCTCCAGCCCACAGGCATGTACTAATTATATATGTTTCCTCATCTGTAAAATAAGGGAATAGAACATTTAAGTTACATATAGGGATTCGATGAAATAATATATGAAAGCATCCAGCACAGTAGTAACACTTAAATCTCAGTAGCTTACAAAAAAAATAGAACAATAATAACTGAACATCTTTTATACTTCTTTAAATTATGTATCTTCCTCTCGACCATCAACTTAGTAACATTGGACACCTTTATCTTTTTTACTGTATATAGTGCCTGCCACATTGTCAGTCAATATTTGTTAAATTCATAGAATTCGTCTAGCTCTCCTAATTACTAAACAGAAATTTCACATGCTCAACTGTACTGATTGTCACTGGGGAAATATAACACGTTTTCTGTTCATTGAATGAGCATATATTAAGTGTGTGACATACTAGAAAAGTGT
The DNA here is from genome assembly GCF_963930625.1 of Muntiacus reevesi. Taxonomy (NCBI): domain Eukaryota; kingdom Metazoa; phylum Chordata; class Mammalia; order Artiodactyla; family Cervidae; genus Muntiacus; species Muntiacus reevesi. Next base: position 37,236,761 of record NC_089259.1, on the reverse strand, counting down.
GACATACTAGAAAAGCACAAGCTTTGAATTTCAAAGAAATACATTCAAACTCTAACTTACTCTCCACCATTCACAACTTAGTCATTTTGAATCTCCATTGATATTTACATGCCTCTAGAGTGAAGATGATAAATCTCCTGGTACTTCTATCATTAATTTGGAAAATACACATTTAAAAATGTCAAGAGTTTAGCTGTTATTCCGTGGTATCACTGCCTTGGCATCCATTTTGTTTGGTCTTCAACTGTTATGGAGTCAAAGTTTGCATCACTTGTGCTGCACAGCAGGCTAATAAGAAAAGAGATGAGTTGTTGGCACAAGGAACATAGAAACAACAGCTTTATTCAGAAAGCATGCAGTCTGAGGAGATGATGGACTAGTTTCCCAAAAAAATCATTTTACCTGAGAATTCAGGCTTCTTTTATACTAAAAGGGGAGGGCATGTGGTTGGCTGTTGCAGACTTCTTGGTGTAGGTCAGGTCATGTTGTTCCTATAAACTTCCAACAAGACATATATTCTTCCCTGTACTGAAACTTTTTATCTCTTGTTTTTTCAGTTGCTAAATCATGTCTGACTGATTTACTGCAGCGCTGATGGACTGCAGCATGCCAGGCTCCCTAATTGTTCACTATCTCCCAGAGGTTGCTCCGATTCATGTCCACTGAGCCAGTGATGCTCTCTAACCATCTCAGATTTTTATCTCTATAGGAATGGAAGAGCAATATACCTTTAGAGGTTAGAGCCTTGAAAATGAGTTCTCATGTATATTTCAGGCTGTATGTAACATTCTTAACTTGTATTAAAAAGCAAAGAATACAAAGATTAAAGTAAGAGGTCATGGTAACAATCTAATATGAATTCATATTTGCTCTGCCCTATTTCAACACTAGCCCCCTCATCAAGGGTATGGCCTGGAAGAGCTCACAGTATTACAAGCAAATGTACATTCCTGTTATGAAATTCCCCAACAGTTCTTGTCCTCAATAGACTCTCCTGCTGGACATTCCCAGGAACTTCCCTTTGTATGTTCCTTAGATATGACCCTGTGGAGCTTATCAAAACTCTGCCCTTTTGGTTGTGAACTGACCCATTTGTCCTTAGCCTGGGAACCCCAAAACACTCCACCCATGGACACTAAGAAAGGCATATCTCCAGGTCCTGTCTCTCTCTCTGTTTTCACTCTGCCTTGACCTCCCTGTGTGGCCCCTGTGGCCTCTGAATAATATAAGCTCTATTTCAGATCTTTTCTGGTTTGTTACTGAGTTATGGCTCACCATCCGTAATTGCCTTTCAGAAGTGCTAATTTAAAAAAATCATAGTGAAACTATTGTACACGTTACACAATCACAGGGACACAATAATAGGGTTAGGATTCAGGTCTATAGTTATCTCACTTAAATGCAAAACATTAGTTTTGGAAGATACTTTACAGGATTCTTTTAAATGTCCTAGACAAGGATTTTGGAGGAGGAAATGACAACCCACTCTAGTGTTCTTGCCTGGAGAATCCCAGGGACAGGGACGCCTGGTGGGCTGCCGTCTATGGGGTCACACAGAGTCAGACACGACTGAAGCGACTTAGCAGCAGCAGACAAGGATTTTACCCAGATTCAAAGCTGTGAGATTACATTCTTTTCACTCTACAACTTTTCTCTCTTTTGTTCCCTTGCCCTTCGGTGATTACAATGCCTACTACACATTTCATGACCTGCTCTCCCCTAGGACCCTATAGTTTCTGTCAGTAAGTGAATAGGTAGATCAGAATAAGACAAAGCCATTACAAGGGACACGTGTGTCTGGTTGGAGTTTGGTTGGCACTGGAAGGGTGTCCCAGCTTCCTCTTCCTAGTATGGCAAATGGCCATATACTGAGAATTGAATTTTTGTCTATTCTGTCAGGGGAAAAAAAAAAATTCTGCAGAAAGGAAAACCTTTCTTTAGTTGTATTTATGATCTTAGAGTAAGTTCAAAAGAAGTGAAGAGGAATAAAATATAGAAGAAACACTTTTATTTTCACATTTTCCCTCAAAGTTCTTATGTAATAGAATATATATGAGTAAGCTTAACTTCTAGAATTATAAATAAATATTATTGCTATCACCAATACTACAGTCTTCCAATAAAAGTGTTTATAAATTTAGCAAAGTGTGGTCCATGTTTTCATGGATTCCAGTGTTTTCATAACACATCTTACCTAATGAGACAATGTTCAAATGTGTTAGCTCATTAAGTCTCATAATTTCACTAGGAAGTGAGGATGTGAAACTAATAATAATAATGGAAATAAAAAATCACTATTAAACATTTCCTAGCCAGACACTATATTAAGTGGTTTACATCTACTGATTTATTGAATATTCACAGCATGCTTGTGAAATAGGACAATCATTCCTTTTTATTTATGAGAAAACTGAGTCTGAGATAATTTGGCCAACATTATGCAGTCTTTCAGTTATGAATTCAGCAACCTATCTTAAGAAAATAAAATGATTTCCTAAATGTAAACTAATGATAATATTCGATCCAGAATTAAAAATACTAATTTTTATGGAGTAGATCCCTTTACCCAGATTGCAAGTAGATATTATGCAAGCTTTCAAAGTTATTTTTTCTAAAAGGGAAAGCAAGGCCCCAAATGAATGAAGTACGTGTAATAATACTTTGATTTGTGAAAACAAGAACAGAAGCTGAAATTGTCAATCTCTCTTCTGTCCTTTTGACAGCTTTTGTGGTTCCATTCGACAGTTCTGTGGGCTGCATTGTTAACTATGAGTTGAGCCTTCTGATTTTATGTTTCTTTAGAGTTTTTAGTATTCCTTACTTTCTGACATTTTTTTTACACACAGGATAATTTAATTCAGCATTGTGGTGATTGTTTATAGAGTTTAGTTTAGCTATAGATAATGGAAATGTCTTTTGCAAAAAAGCATCATTTTATTAAGCTGAAGGTGGGCTTTGTTCCCTTGATAACTTTTTGACATTGAGTCTGCGAAAGGAAGATGGATTTGTATTTCAAGTGCTTTGAAGTTGGGACAATTTAAATGAGGGAAATTTCAAATGTCGCATCGAGACACAGCCAATTCCTTCATTGCCGGAAGCAGATAAAGGAAAAAAAAAAGTCTGACTCATTTCAGTTCTTCTTTTAAAGCTGTTTTAAAAGTGTAATGATGGAGTGTTTATATGTGTCAGGCATTTTAAGGCTTAACTGAAAACCATGATTAACTGAAAACCAATAACATTACTGTTGGTTGATAATATCAAGATTTTTCATTAGGTTTTAACTTTTTTCACAATGTCTGTAAGTTTGAGCTTTAGAAAGTGTAAAATCTTGAAAGGGTGTTTTATTTGGTAGAATCATCTCTAGAGAGGTGCACATTTTTTAAAATGTATTGCTTCTCATATTTATTTCCCAATGTTTTATGCAGGTGAAATCAGATAAAAAGTAACATTCACAAAACATCTGACTATAGAAAAGTATCATAAGATATAGCCTGAAGGAGAAGCTATACAAAAGGATAGGGCCATTCTCCATTTCCATTTTTACACTAGTTAATATCCAACTTTTTTTCCACTACAAACCACAGTAAGAAATATCCTGTGATTGGGGACCCACATACAAACGCACAACTGAAATGAAAATGTCATCTATATTACAGAAGATGCACTGTATCTGCTATTCTTTTGCTATAGTATTTACTACAATTCATTTTGTTTAATACAAAATACTTGAATTGCCAGTATTGGAGCTTCCTGACTCACTAAAGTTCTTGGGGCTTTGAAAAAGTTGACCTTCCTATTTCTTTTCATGCCTGACCTCTGCCATTGTTATCTGTCTTTGTAGCTATGAGAAAGTCATAACTACAATTTCAGGTCATTCAATGATTATATTCTCTGGTGATCTATTTTATAAAACAAAATTTCTGTACAGTTAAAAATACAAATTTTGACATCATTTGACTTTAATGTATCCTAGTTGTATTATGTCCTTTTTCAAACATTTTTTCCTATATATTTAAATTACATACATGTTGAAAACTTAAAACAATGAACTGATTTAGATATTCTTTGCTGATAACAAGACTATTTCCAGGTAGTTATAAGGTGTGTTAGTCTGTATTTTCTGAAGGCAAAAATTCTTTTTATAGTCACAGAATATTTTTTTTTCCTGAAAATGTACATGTTGTAACATGTATAAATATAGTTTTGTCTATAAAGGCACGACTTGTATTTAGTAAAGACTCAGATTAAACCATTTGTTATCCCTTGCTACTTTCTTCTCATGTCTTAATAAATCATTTCATCATTAGAGATCAGTTGTAATCTTAAATTAACTGAGGCTGTCTGGAGTCTAGATGCCACAAAAATTTGTGAATAGTTACAAGTCTGCATATTTGTTAACCTGCAAAAATACAGCCTGATATTGAATGTAGTTGCTTGCCTGAATCGTCGAATACCTTAGTCCTGCCTTTGGGCCCCTTCCCACAATACACACACACACACACACACACACACACACTCTCTCTCTCTCTCTCTGTCTCTCTCTCTCTCTCTCTCTGTCTCTCTCTGTCTCTCTCTCTCTCTCTCTCACACACACACACTCACTCACTTTCCAGGATGCTATTGTGACCTGTAATCTGCTTAGTTCAACTATATGTTTATCTATCTATCTTTTACCTCTTTCTCTGTCTCTTTCTCTCTCTCTCTCTCTCTCTCTATTGCCCTACATTTTACTCCCAGAGTTCAGGATTTGCCATCTGCCCTATTCTCCCCCAAATGACAATATTTTAATGGATGTCTGTAGATTGAAATTCTGTTCCTTGTTCTCTGACAGTGGACAGAGCCTGGTTGAGTTATAAGACTTGCTATTTCCTGTGGCCATTTTCTCCTTGTCTGTATGCTTGCCTACACTTGAAAAATCTACAGGTCAAGTATTGATCCAACTTATGTTCCATCTGACCTTCCCTCATGTCTCCTCTCATTTGCAGTTCTTCTTTATGGATTGTCCACTATCCATTTTACTCCTTTGCAATTAGGCATAAAGTAAACTTCTGGAAAACAAAGTTTAATTTTCCTTTGGATTAAATTTAAAATGTTCCTTTAGAGGAAAGTCTAAGCTGGAAAACTTGACTCTTCATCTCCCAATGAAAACAAGTTATAACATATCATCTTTCCTTGAGTTGACGCATGCTAACACAATTTTACTGATAGCGGATAAGCCTCAATTTCAAATATTTGATTGATACAAACTAAAGAACTGCCAAATTGATACAGCTCTAGGGGCTTCCCTCATGGCTCAGATGGTAAAGAATCTTCTTACAGGACAGGAGACCTGGGTTTGATCCCTGGGTTAGGGCATGGAAGAGGGTATGGCAACCCACTCCAACATTCTTGCCTGGAGAATCTCCATGATCAGAGGAGCCTGGTGGGCTTCAGTCCATGGGGTCGCAAAATGTCAAACATATCTGAAAGACTAAGCACATAGTTCGTTAACATACAAAGTTTATTTAAAATAAGAAGCGTGCGTGCTGATAACTTCCATTGAATGCCAAGTTTGTTCACTACTAGATTTCTAGAACCAGAGCAAAACTGTCATTTAGAAGCTTCTTAATACATTTGTAAAATGAAGTAAACAAATATTCATGTCCTTAATTCAAAGGCCAAATGTAAAATAGACTTAAAGATAATGTATTTGTCAGTGTAGTTAGAGGAATTCATAATCTTCTTTTGCACGGCAAACTAGCATGCTTTCAAGAAAAGAAAATAAATAAAAGATTCAATAGAATAAGGTAATAACTGCTCAGTTCAGTCGCTCAATCATGTCCGACTCTTTGTGACCCCATTGACTGCAGCACACTAGGCTTTACTGTCCATCACCAACCCCCGGAGCATACTCAAACTCATGTCCACAGAGTTAGTGATGCCATCCAACCATCTCATCCTCTGTCATCCCCTTCTCTTCCCACCTTCAATCTTTCCCAGCATCAGGTGGAAAAGAGTATTTCTTTGCATCAGGTGGTTAAAGTATTGGAGTTTCAGCTTCAGCATCAGTCCTTCCAGTATACTTCCAATATACTTTTAATATGCATCTTGCCTAGTAGATACAAGTAAATGTATACATTTATGCTTTTGGGCTTCCCTTGTGGCTCAGCTGATAAAGAATCTGCCTACAAATGTGAGAGACCTGGGTTCAATCCCTATGTTGGGAAGATCCCCTAGAGAAGGAAAAGGCTACCCACTCCAGTATTATGGCCTTGAGAATTCCATGGACTGTATAGTCCATGACATCCCAGAGTCAGACACAACTGAGTGACTTTCACTTTCATAATATTTGCTAAGTAATGCTAAGGTTCCCTTTTGTAGTTAATATTTTGTGTTACAAAATGTACTGATATAAATTGTTCTAAAGCAAAGGCTTATTTCTTTTACAGATCTTCAGGCTTCTTCCATGAACACAAATTGGAATACTTGAAAACATTTATATTAATCATTAACTAATTAGGACCCACTCAACCCCATTAACATCTTAAAAAAAATTTATTGGAGTATGGTTGCTTTACGATGCTGTGTTAATTTCTGCCATGCAGCAAAGTAAATCATTTATATGCATACATATATATCACTTTTTAAGATTTACTTCCCATTTAGGTCACCACAGAGGACTGAGTACAGGTCCCTGTGCTATACAGTAGGGTCTTATTGGTTATCTACTTCATATACGGTAGTGTATCAATATATATATGTCGGGCTTCCGGGGCGGCTCAGACAGTAAAGAATAATCCCACAATGTGGGAGACCTGAGTTCGATCCTTTCATCAGGAAGATCCCCTGGACAAGGGAATGGCAACACACTCCAGTATTCTTGCCTGGAGAACTCCATGAACAGAGAAGCCTGGCAAGCTACAATTCATGGGGTCACATAGAGTCAGACACAACTGAGAGACTAACACACAAACAGTGTGTCTATGTCAATCCTAATCTCCCAACTGATACCACCATCTCTTCCCTCCCTTGGTAACCATAAATTTGTTCATTACATCTGTGACTCTATTTCTGCTTTGAGAATCAGTTCAATTGTACCATTTTTTAAATTTACATATATAAGCAATATTATACAATATTTATTTTTCTGTTTCTGACTTACTTCACTCTGTATGAAAAACTCTAGGTCCATCCATGTCTTTGCAAATGGCACTATTTTTTCCCTTTTTATGGCTGAGCTATATTTCATTTTATATATATATATATATATATATATATATATATATATATATATACCTAATTTTCTTTATCCATTCCTCTGTCAATGTACATTTAGGTTGCTTCCATGTCCTAGCTATTGCAAATAGTATTCCAGTAAACTTTGAAGTGCATGCATCTTTCGAATTATGGTTCTCTTTGAATATGCCTAGGAGTGGGATTTCTCAGTTATATGGCATGTCTATATTTAGTTTTTGAGGAACCTCCATACTGTTCTTCATAGTCATTCTACCAATTTACATTCCCACCAACATTGTAGAAGGAGGCTTCCTTTTTCTCCACACCCTCTCTAGCACTTATTGTTGATGACCATTCTGGTGACACTTCAATGTACTTTTGATTTGGATTTCTCTGATAATTAGTGATATTAGAATCTTTGATTTAGGAGTACTGGTGAGGAGAGAGTGAGCCTATTTCTCCATCACAACCCTTCATCGCCACATTACTTGAAAGTTATCTGAGTGCCACTTGGTATCTATATCTTACAGATATCTGTCTTTCCCACCTTTGAATAAAGAACGGGGCCAACAGTCAGCCTTATTCCACCAGGGGACCCTATGGCAGAATCACAATCATGGTGTGAGAGTTAAAACAAGATAAACCATTTGCAAATGTATGAAACAATGAGCTAATTGTGCTAAGGACAGGCTATATCTTTCCTTATAAATCTTCCTCCAGCTTCCGTGAGAATCTTTGAACAACTTCCTCATCCTTCTTGCCAGACTTTGGGTCAGGTAATATCTCTGCAGGTTAGAGAAAACAAGTTCTTTGGAAATAGAGCTCCTGATAAATATATATTCCTTGTCCTCCACAAGCAGCCTGAGCATGCTCGTGTGACAGAGAATCTCATGCAAACATTTGCAAGAAAAGGAAATTGTAAGGCTGCTTCCACAGAGAGACTCTGCAGGCAAACTTCTGGATGAAGTCCAGCCATTACACATTTGGAAAGGGTTTCACACAAAGGTATTTTGTGCATGAATGATCTAGAGGAATAGGTTTCTGGACCAACTGGTGTGTAGCTAATTTTAAAAAGTCGGTTTACCATAACAATTATTTTATGGGCTGCAAAGCGGATCTCATTAAAGAGGGAAAAGAACATAAATTAAAGGAGAGGCAAACATAGCTCTCTTAACAGGAACACTACAAATAGGATTGAGTACAACTCTATCTTGTCCTTTTCTTTCTTTAAAAAAATTAAAATGACTGTTTAGTGAAAATTATCAAACATGGTATCTCTCAATTTCTTTATTTGGTTTTATGTAGACATTTACAGAATACCTACTAGTCTGTCCAAAAGCTTCTCCAAAGGTGTCAAGATTACTTTATTAGCTTATTAAATTATGGTATTCTCTTTTTTATAGAGTATTTTTGAAATTCCTTGTATTAGTATTTCATCAGTAGCTATCCACTTTCTTCTATAAGCTGTTTTGGAATCAGAACAAGTTGCTTAAGGCTGTTCTTGATAGCTATTTAGAGAAAATAAAATATGTATGCCTCATCACATCTTTGGCTGAAAAAAACTCAATATTTGCAGTCTCATTTATTCAATTTATTTAAAACACAAACTTTTGAGCTTCCTTGGTGGTCCTGATGGTAAAGTATCTTCCTGCAATACAGGAGCCCTGGGTTCAATCCCTGGATTGGAAAGATCCCCTAGAGAAGGGAATGACAACCCACTCTAGTATTCTTGCCTGAAGAATGCCACGAACAGAGAAGACTGGTGGGCTACAGTCCATGGGGTTGCAAAGAGTCGGACCCAACTGAGCAACTAAGAATGCACACACAGGCTTTTATATGTATACTTTGAAATGAGGTGCTTAAAATAGTCTTTATTTTATATTTTTATTGAGGTATAGTTGATTTATAATATTATGTTAGTTTCAGGTGTATAGCATACTGATTCAATATTTCTATAGATTAAGTTCCATTTAAAGTTATTACAAAATGTTGCTATATTTCTTGTGCTATACATTACATCCTTGTAGTTTATTTAATTTATTCATAGTAGTTTATACCTCTTAATACCCTACATTTTGCTTGCCCCTCCCATCTTCCTTCTCCCCACTATAACCACTAGTTTCTGTTTGGTTATATTCATCTGCTTTTGTTAATTTTTAGCTACTACATATTACTGATACCCTACACTACTTGTCTTTCTCTCTTTGACTTCTTTCACTTAGAGCTAAACCCTCAGATGCAATCTTTTCAAATAGAAAAATCTCATCCTTTTGATGGCTAAGTAGTATTCTAGTGTGTGTGTGTGTGTGTGTGTGTGTGTGTGTGTGTGTGTGTGTGTGTACTACATATACTTTATCTATTCATTTGTTGATGGAAACTTAGGTTGCTTCCATATCTTGCCTATTGTAAATAATGCTGCTATAAACATTGGGGGTACTTCTAAAACATCCATTTTTATTTTCTTGTGTATTTTTCTCTCCTGTCACAAATTTTCCCAAACATTAATATATATTTTCATTTGTGCTTTTATTTTATCTTCAGGAAAATATTTTATGCATCTTTGCAATATATGCAAGATGCTGAACACTTTCTAGACATTCTCTAAGTTTTAAAGATAGCTATAAAGATCCTTCTTATAAGTTCTATCATTAAATGCCTTTTTATGTATTCATTAATGCCATAAATATTAACTAAATTATTTCTTAGGTGATGATGAAGTCAGATTTGTAGAAATCTAAGAGCTTCTTGATGAAAGTGAAAGACAAGAGTGAAAAAGTTGGCTTAAAATTCACCATTCAGGAAACTAAGATCATGGCATCTGGTCCCATCACTTCATGGCAAATAGATGGGGAAGCAATGCAAACAGTGACAGATTTTATTTTTGGGGGGCTCCAAAATCACTGCAGATGGTGACTGCAGCCATGAAATTAAGATGCTAGATCCTTGGAAGAAAAGTTATGACCAACCTAGAGAGCATATTAAAAAGCAGAGACATTACTTTGCCAACAGAGGTCCATCTATTCAAAGCTATGGTTTCTCCAGTAGCGATGTGTGGATTTGAGGGTTGAACTATAAAGAAAGCTGAGTGCCGGAGAATTGATGCTTTTGAACTGTGGTGTTAGAGAAGACTTTTGAGAGTCCCTTGGAAAGTAAGAAGATGCAACCAGTCCATCTTAAAGGAAGTCAGTCCTGGATATTCGTTGGAAGGTCTGATGCTGAAGCTGAAACTCCAATACTTTGGCCACCTGATGCAAAGAAGTGACTCATTTGAAAAGACACTGATGCTGGGAAAGATTGCAAGCAGGAGGAGAAGGGGACAACAGAAGATGAGATGGTTGGATGGCATCACCAACTCAGTGGATCTGAGTTTGAGTAAGTCCCAGGAGTTGGTGATGGACCGGGAAGCCTAATGTCCTGCAGTCAATGGGGTCACAAAGTGTCAGATACAACTGACAGAATGAACTGAACTGAAGCTTACATAATTTTGGAGGATATCTTCAATAAAAACTATAGAATGAAACATTTTGCAAAGTGACAAACATTTAACAAAAACATAGGAAGTTATTTAAAAAAAAAAAAAAAAACTTTGCCTAGGGCCTCATGTTATGGAATGAAAGTTCTGGTACCTGATGTAGAGTGAAGCCAAACAAACCAAAATATAAGAGTATGGAGCAGAGAAAGGTTTATTGCTGAGCCATGCAAGGAGATCGACTGCTTGCATCCCAAAACCCTGAACACCTCAAAGGGTTTCAACATCATATTTTTGAATACAAGATGGAGGCAGGGCATTAGCTAATTATTTCAAAATTCTTGGTGTGGGAATCTTTCATTCTTGCAGCTGTTTACGAAGGTCAGGTCACGTTTTCCCTGTGAGCATTCAACAAGGCAAATGTTATTGTCTGTTCTATAACTTTTTATCTCAATATGAGTGGATGGCTCTTAAAGTTCAGAGTCCTGAGAATAGGCTATCCTGTATCTTTCAGGCTAAAGGCAACATTGATTTATTTATCTTTATAAAAGGTGCAGAGCCAGTATGGCTAATCACAGGAAAAGGAGCACATCTAAAAATGGGCAGATATGTTTACCTCTATTGCATTCATAGAGACTTGGGAATCACCTAAGAAAAGGACAGGAACCCTGCAGCTTAAGGATTTTGTTTTCTACATGGGGAATCTGCCTCTGGCTTAAAATACTTTATCAGTGTTATGAACATGGAGATGGAGAACACACATCATGATCAATTTATGAAGTTCAGAGTCTAGAAAGAAATGGCGATTTTAATCAAACCTCAGAGACAAATGCCATTTCTATTCTTATTCTGCTCGGGAAATTGGTCTGCTTATTCAGGCTCGACCATTTGATCTCTTTTCCAGTTCTGTGCACTGTGACTTTTGATATCCAGTTCCCTGTATTCAAATTTCCCTTCTTTCTCCATCATACCACATACTATTCACATATTATTCAACTTTAACCTTAGCTTTTAGCTTAATCCAGTCTCATCTTATGAAATTAAAAGACGCTTGCTCCTCGGAAGAAAAGGTATGACAAACCTATACAGAGTATTAAAAAGCAAAGACATCACTTTGCTGACAAATGTCTGTATAGTCAAAGCTGTGGTTTTTCTAGTAGTTATGTACAGATGTGAGAGTTGGGCCATAAAGAATGCTGAATGTTGAAGAGTAGATGCTTTTCAATTATGGTGCTGGAGAAGACTCTTGAGAGTCCCTTTTACTGCAAGGAAACCAAACGAGTCACTCCCAAAGGAAATCAACTCTGAATATTCATTGGAAGAACTGTTGCTGAAGCTAAAATTTCAATATTTTATCCACCTGATGTGAAGAGCCGACTCACTGGAAAAGACCATGATTTGGGAAAGACTGAAGGCAGGAGGAGAAGGGGACAGGAGAGGATGAGATGATTAGATGGCATCACTGATTCAATGGACATGAGTTTGAGCAAACTCTAAGAGATGATAGAAGACAGGGAAGCCTAGTGTTCTATAGTTCAGGGGATCACACTTGGACATAACTTACAACTGAACAGCAACAACTACACCAGTCTCAAGTCTGATGGTGGATAATATTATATTGTTGCAGTCTGTAAACTCTTGAGGAACAGAACTGTGAACATATTTCCAATTCCATAGCTACTTTAGATAATTATAAGCTATAAGTTATTCATAAGTCATACCATGTTAGGGCTTCCCAGGTGGCTTGTGGTAAAGAATCTGCCTCCCTATGCAGGAGCCACAGGAGATGTGGGTTCAATCCCTGGGTAGGGAAGATCTCCTGGAGGAGGAAATGGCAACCCACATAAGTATTCTTGTCAGTATAATCTCATAATCCTGAGAGTACATGCATACATGCCTTGTAAAAAGACATATTATTATAATCATCATTCTGTATTTCTGTGACTCCTTCCTTAACCTTGGGGTTCTAGTTATAGTCAGATTCCTCCAAAGAGGTATGAGAGTCTTCAGAGACATATAGTAAAAGTGCTCTTTACCTTAACCTCTTGGATCCTGTCAATTTTCTCAGACTCTGGTTTGCTATGATTACATCTGCAATCATAGCCATTGTCAAAGGCCAGGTCTTCTCCTCAAGGTGCCACTATAGCTGTTATACCCGATGCAGTCTACACTGAGGCTATACTGCTTGAAGTCAAAGAAGCTAAGAACTGAACCAAAGAAAAGATCCAGAGTTTTGGCAAAACAACTGTAACTTCTTCCAATACTGTGGAAATTTAAAACCTAATGTACTAACATAAGCAATATCTTAAGTGCACAGTGGAGCCAACAATAAAACAGATATCCTCACCACACTTCATCTTATGACCTAACATTTTATACTAAAGTTTTCAAGCATGAAGAAAACATGAAATAATTTTTAGTGAACATCTATAGCACCATCACCTTAATGCTACTACTATTTTACTATATTGACTTAACCACACCTTATCCATCTATTCACCATCATTTTATGACTGGTGTGTTTTAATATATACTTTTCCCTAAATGCTTCAGCATGCATACCACTAATACTAGAGTTAATGTTACCTTGTTTGAAGTAAGGACTGTGAAGGTAACAAATCTTCTCTTTTATCATATTCAATTAAAATTTTGTATGGTTATTGCTTTCTCCTTTTTGGTTCCCTAGGAAAATTTTGCCCTGCTTTTCTGTTCTGGGCATTCATCACATTCAAAGTCGGATTTCTCTTTGTAACTCATGAAAGGACTTAATAACATTTTCATAGTCTACTTTGTCAATTTCTGTTGTTATCATTGGTAACCATAATATTGATTAACACCCCATTTCCATGGATACAATCTTGAACTTGTTATCACCTGGAAATAAATCCATGAAATTCAGTTCACTTCAGTCACTCAGTTGTGTCTGATTATTCATGACCCCATGAATCGCAGCAGGCCAGACCTCCCTGTCCATCACCAACTCCCGGAGGTTACTCAAACTCATGTCCATCGAATCGATGATGCCATCCAACCATTTCATTCTCTGATGTCCCCTTCTCCTCCTGCCCTCAATCCCTCCCAGCATCAGGGTCTTTCCCAATGAGTCAACTATTCACATGAGGTGGCCAAAGTACTGGAGTTTCAGTTTCAGCATCAGTCCTTCCAATGAACACCTAGGACTGATCTCCTTTAGGATGGACTGGTTGGATCACCTTGCAGTCCAAGGGACTCTCAAGAGTCTTCTCCAACACCACAGTTCAAAAGCATCAATTCTTCTGCACTCAGCTTTCTTCGCAGTCCAACTCTCACATCCATACATGAAAACTGGAAAAACGATAGCTTTGACTAGACAGAACCTTGTTAGCAAAGTAATGTCTCTGCTTTTTAATATGCTATCTAGGTTGGTCATAACTTTCCTTCCAAGGAGTAAGCGTCTTTTAATTTCATGGCTGCAATCACCGTCTGCAGTGATTTTGGAGCCCCCCAAAATAAAGTCTGACACTGTTTCCACCGTTTCTCCATCTATTTCCCATGAAGTGATGGGACCAGATGCCATGATCTTAGTTTTCTGAATGTTGAGCTTTAAGCCAACTTTTTCACTCTCCTCTTTCACTTTCATCAAGAGGCATTTTAGTTCCTCTTCACTTTCTGCCATAAGGGTGGTGTGATCTGTGTATCTGAAGTTATTGATATTTCTCCCGGCAATCTTGATTCCAGTTTGTGCTTCCTCCAGTTCAACATTTCTCATGATGTACTCTGCATAGAAGTTAAATAAGCAGGGTGACAATATACAGCCTTGACGTACTCCTTTTCCTACTTGGAACCAATCTGTTATTCCATGTCCAGTTCTAACTGTTGCTTCCTGACCTGCATATAGGTTTCTCAAGAGGCAGGTCAGGTGGTCTGGTATTCCCATCTCTTTCAGAATTTTCCACAGTTTATTGTGATCCACACAGTAAAGGCTTTGGCATAGTCAATAAAGCAGAAATAGATATTTTTCTGGAACTCTCTTTCTTTTTCAATGATGCAGCGGATGTCAGCAATTTGATCTCTGATTCTTCTGTCTTTTCTAAAACCAGCTTGAACATCTGGAAGTTCATGGTTCAAGCATTGCTGAAGCCTGGCTTGGAGAATTTTGAGCATTACTTTACTAGTGTGAGAGATAAGTGCAATTGTGCAGTAGTTTGAGCATTCTTTGGAATTGCCTTTCTTTGGGATTCAGATGAAAACTGACCTTTTCCAGTCCTGTGGCCACTGCTGAGTTTTCCAAATTTGCTGGCATATGGAGTGCAGCATTTTCACAGCATCATCTTTCAGGATTTGAAATAGTTGAACTGGAATTCCATCACCTCCACTAGCTTTGTTCATAGTGTTGCTTTCTAAGGCCCACTTGTCTTCACATTCCAGGATGTTGGCTCTAGATGAGTGATCACACCATCATGATGATCTAGGTTGTGAAGATCTTTTTGTACAGTTCTTCTTTGGATTCTTGCCACCTCTTCTTAATATCTTCTGCTTCTGTTAGGTTCATACCATTTCTGTCCTTTATCAAACCCATCTTTGTATGACATGTTCCCTTGGTATCTCTAGTTTTCTTGAAGAGATCTCTAGTCTTTCCCATTCTGTTGTTTTCCTCTATTTCTTTGCATTGATTGCTGAGGAAGGCTTTCTTATCACTCCTTGCTATTCTTTGGAACTCTGCTTTCAAATGGGAATATCTTTCATTTTCTCCCTTGCTTTTCAGTTCTCTTCTTTTCACAGCTATTTGTAAGGCCTCCTCAGACAGCCATTTTGCTTTTTTTGCATTTCTTTTCCATGGGGATGGTCTTGATTCCTGTCTCCCGTACATGTCACAAATCTCCATCCAGGAGATGGAGATAGTTCATCAGGCACTCTGTCTATCAGATCTAGTCCCTTAAATCTATTTCTCACTTTCACTGTACAATCACAACGAATTTGATTTAGGTCATACTGGAATGGTCTAGTGGTTTTCCCTACTTTCTTTTATTTAATCTCAATGTGGCAATAAGGAGTTCATGATCTGAGCCACAGTCAACTCCCTGTCTTGTTTTTGCTGACTGTATAGAGCTTTCCATCTTTGGCTGCAAAGAATATAATCAATCTGATTTTGGTGTTGACCATCTGGTGATGTCCATGTTTAGAGTCTTCTCTTGTGTTGTTGGAAGAGGGTGTTTGCTATGACCAGTGCATTCTCTTGGCAAAACTCTATTCGCCTTTGCCCTACTGGGATGCAATAGCTGCTGCTCAGTTGCTCAAACATATCTTACTCTTTGTGATCCCATGGACAGTAGAACTCTAGGCTTCCCTGTACATCACAATCTCCCAGAATTTGCTAAAACTCATGACCACTGAATCGGTGATGCCATCCAATCATCTCATCCTCTGTCATTCACTTCACCTCGGGCCTTCAATCTATCCCAGCATCAGGGTCTTTTCCAATGAGTCACATCAAGTGACCAAAGTACTTACTGAAGCTTCAACTTTAGCATCAGTCTTTCTAATTAAAATTCAGGCTTGATCTTTCAGGATTGACTGGATTGATCTCCTTGCTGCCCAATGGACTTTCAAGAGTCTTTTCCAGCATCACAATTTGAAAGTATCAGTACTTTGATGGCCAATCTTCTTTATGGTTAATTCTCGTATCTGTACATGACTATAGCTTTTGCTGCAAGGACTGTGTTGGTAAAGTGATATCTCTGGTTTTTAGTATGCTGTCTAGGTTGGTCACAGCTTTTCTTCCAAGGAGAAAGCACTTTTAATTTCGAGGCTGCAGTCGCCATCCCCAGTTATTTTGGAGCCCAAGAAAATAAAATCTGTCAGTTTCTATTGTTTCCCCATCTATTTGCAATGAAGTGATGTTACTGCACGTCATGATCATAGTTTTCTGAATGCTGAGTTTTAAGCCAGCTTATTCACTCTCCTCTTTCACCTTCATCAAGAGACTCTTAAGTTCCTCTTCACTTTCTGCCATTAGGATGGTGTCATCTGCATATCTGAGGTTATTGATATGTCTCCTAGCATTTTTGATTCCAGCTTGAGTACAT
Source organism: Muntiacus reevesi (assembly GCF_963930625.1). Taxonomy (NCBI): domain Eukaryota; kingdom Metazoa; phylum Chordata; class Mammalia; order Artiodactyla; family Cervidae; genus Muntiacus; species Muntiacus reevesi. Next base: position 37,220,012 of record NC_089259.1, on the reverse strand, counting down.
TTCACATGATGTACTCTGCATACAAGTTAAATAAGCTGTGTGACAATATGTAGCTTTGACTTACTCCTTTCCCAATTTTGAAACAGTTTGAGTTTTAGATTTGATGTTTCTTAAGTTTGGTGTTCCTCAACCTCACTCATGCCAATTCTCAACTTATCCAGAGCTACCAATCTTATTAAACCACATTTCAATGTATTATCCAGTCCTGTCTTCTCTTTCTTTCTTCTCATGTACTTGACTCACATCTCTATCTGTTCTGTTGCTGTTATCTTAAAATTCTTTGTAATCTTTGTTCAAGCCTATAAATAACTTATCCAGTTCCACAAGTTAATGTCTCTACTTTTGCACTTGAACTTCTGAATTCTGATGACAAAATATTTAAAGAATATGATAACTGGCTGGGTCATTAATCCTACTGGCATTAAAAAAAGTCATTTTAATGCCTTTTATCTCCCACTCCCCACATAATCTGTCAGTGTTTTCTCATGACTTTCATAATAAAATCTAGATTTTTTAAAATGGCTGACTTCCTAAATTATTTGATTCCAGAATGCCAATATAATCATACTTCATTCACTCCAAACAGTTTGCAGGTCCTTGAGTAGGGGCCAGTCTGTCATTTCTGGGGGCTTTGCAAATACTGTTCTTTATCTGAATATCTTGTTTCCTCTCTTTCCATCTAGTGGAGTTAGTTATACAAATGCTCCAAAACTTGGTTCAAATACACCAATTCTTCTGTATTTTCAGAAGGAAATAAAATTTTATAAGAAGATAGGCTTGTCTGGATACAATTCTTTCCTTATTTGGACATACTACTTAATATCTGTAAATCTCTCATTTCTATAAAATGGACATAATTATGCTTTTAAGTCTGCTGTACTAGAGAAGTAAGAGGTGAGTAGTGTAGTTAGTGGATACATTACTCCCAATATACTATGTAGTATAACTTTAGCCTGTATCAAGGTAGATCACAGGAAGTTTGCTTTTGGTCTTTTTACCTGGCATATTCCTCATAATGGTCCATACAGCTGGCTTATGAACACTGAGTCTCTGCACATGACACCTTTTAAAGTAAAAATGATAGATAGTGACAAAATATTCATGAAACAAGTTCCATATCACAAATTTATTTTGCAATTCAGTGTCTTGAAACTGTTTTTAATCCCTTAATGATTGACGTACTTTCCTCCATTGCATAAGTGTATCTCTGCAGTGTCATAAAGTTCAGAACCAAATTTGGTATTATAATAACAGTTACTACATTCTTTTTACAGATACTTTTTTATTTCTTTTATCTATTGCTTTGATTTTTCTATTTCTGTTTTAATAACTATTTCAATCTTTGACATTTTCTAAATTGATAGATATTCATGGGGAAATAGGAAATTGCTAATTCTATTTTAAAGTACAATACATGCCTTCAAGTGATTTGTTATTCAAAATGTTCAAATCAATTTATATGAAAAGTTGGGTACAATAAAAACACTAAACTTGATAATTTAATTTCAAAAAATAAGGATGACTTTTATGAAAGGGTCTATTATTTAAAATTCTACTAATTACAATAAAATTCATGCTATGTTATTTAATATGCACTTTCAAATAAGTCACTTTATTTGAGTCTCAAAGTACCTATCTAAGGTCATTTGAGCTGCTACAACAAAAGTACCATAGATTAGGTTGCTTAAACAACTAATATTTGTTTTTCACAGTCCTGGAGGATGGGAAGTTCAAGATCAAGGAGCCAGAAAATAAGATGTCTCATGAGATCTGGTTTTTTGTTCACAGACAACCATTTCTCAGTGTCCTCATATGATGGAAGAAGCAAGGGATCGCTCTGGGATCTCTTTTTTAAGGGCACTAGTCACATTCAAGAGGTCTGCCCTCAAGGCCGAATCAACTGCCAAAGATCTGATCTCTAAATATCATAATGTTAGGGGTTAATTATCATCTTATGAATTTCTGGGGAACAGAAACATACAATCTATAGCTATGTCCTATGAGATAAGTAATAACAGGACCCTATCCAATGCCCACCCCCCATAGATTTCACCAGAAACTTAAAAATCCCAAGGCTTTTTGTGATCTAACCACTGCACATTTACATAAACATAAGTAGTAATTAATTACTTTGCTACTGGATTAGTTCTTACCATTTTTAACTACTCAGGAACTTTTGGAGACTTGCTTAGATATAGGTACCTCAGATTCTCCACCTATAAAATGGGGCTATTATAATACCCATTGAAGACTATGATTATAATAAAACTTTCTCATGTGATCAACGCAAAGATATAAAGGAAAATAATAGAATGGGAAAGACTAGAGATCTCTTCAAGAAAAGGAGATAAAAGGGAACTTTTCATGCAAAAATGGGAACAATAAACAACAGAAATTACAAGGACCTAACAGAGGCAGAAGAGATTAAGAAGATGAAGCAGGAATACACAGAGTACACGGAATAGTAAAATAAAACAAAACAAAACAAAAAAACTTTAATGACCCAGATTAGTCATGATGGTGTGGTCACTCACCTAGAGCCAGACATCCTGGAGTGTGAAGTCAAGTAGCCCCTGAGAAGCATTACTATGGACAAAGAGAGTGGAGGTGATGGAATTCCAGATGAGCTATTTCAAATCTTAAAAGATTATGCTGTTAAAGTGCTGCACTCAGTATACCAGTTTGGCTACAATATTGGAAAAGGTCAGTTTTCATACCAATCCCAAAGAAAAGCAATGCCAAAAAATGTTCCAACTTTAATACAGTTGTGCTTATTTCATATGCTAGTGAGGTAATGCTCAAAATTCTTCAAGCTAGGCTTCAATAGTACATGAACTGAGAACTTCCTGATGCACAAACTTGATTCAGTAAAAGCAGAGGAGCCAGAGATCAAATTGCCAACATTTGCTGTATCATAGAGAAAGCAAGAGAATTCCAGAAAACTCTACCTTTGTTTCATTGACTATGCTAAAACCTTTGATTGTGTGTGGATCAAAACAAATGGTGGAATCTTAAAAAGATGGGATTACCAGATCTCCTGAGAAACCTGTATGTGGGTAAAGAAACAATAGTTAGAAGCTTATATGGAACAACTTACTGGTTCAAAATTGGGAGAGGAGTACTCCATGTCTGTTTATTGTCACCTTTTTAATTTAATTTGTATGCAGATAACATCATGGGAAATGCCAGCCTGGATAAGTTACAAGCCAGAATTAAGATTGTTGAGAGAAATATCAACCAACTCAGATATACATATGATATCACTTTAATGGTAGAAAGCAAAGAGGAATTTAAAAACCTCTTAATGAGAGTGAAAGAAGAGAATGAAAAAGTTAACTTAACACTTAATATTAAAAAAAATCAACTAAGATAATGACAACTTGTTCTATAACTTCATGGCAAATAGAAGGGGAAAATGTGGAAGCAGTGAGAGATTTCCTCTTCTTGGGCTCTAAAATTACTGTGGATGGTGACAACAGCCAGGAAATTAGAAGACTATTTTTTCTTGGCAGGAATGCTATGACAAACCTAGACAGTGTACTAAAAAGCAAAGACATCACTTTGCTGACAAAGTGCTGACAGGATATGATTTTTCCAGTAGTCATGTATGGATGTGAGAGAGAACAACAATTAAATAAGTGTAATTCACTGTGCTCAGTGACTCAATCCTGCCCGACTCTTTGCAACACCATGGACTGTAGCTTGCCAGGCTCCTCTGTCCATGGAATTCTCCAGGCAAAAATACTGGAGCAGTTGCCATTTCTTATTCCAGGGTATCTTCCCAACCCAGGGATCAAACCTGCATCATTTCCACTGGCAGGAAGATACTTTAGCTGTGGTACACCTGAGAAGTCCAATTCAATAATACAATAATGTTGGACTATAAAGAAGGCAGAGCATCTAAGAATTGATGCTTTTGACTGTGGTATTGGAGAAGATGCTTGAGAGTACTTTGGACAGAAAGGAAATCAAAGCAGTCAATCCTAAAGGAAATCAACACTGAATACTCATTGGAAAGACTGATACTGAAGCTGAAATTCCTGTACTTTGGCCACTTGATGCAAAGAGACGACTCACTGGAAAAGATTCTGATGCTGGGCAAGATTGAGGGCAGGAGAAGGGGAAGTCAGAGGATGAGATGGTTGGATGGCACCACCGACTCAATGGACATTAGTTTGACCACGCTTGGGTGGTCAGGGAAACCTGGCCTACTCAGTCCATGGGGTCACAAAGAGTTGGATGAGACTTAGCAACTGAACAACAATTATTAAATAAGTGTAATTCACTGTGCACAGTGGCTCAGTCCTGTCTGACTCTTTGCAGCCGCATGGACTGTAGCCTGCCAGGATCCTCTGTCCATGAAATTTTCCAGGCAAAAATACTGGATCAGATTGCCATTTCCTATTCCAGTATATCTTCCCAACCCAGGTATCAAACCTGCATCATTTGCATTGGCAGGAAGATTCTTGACCATTGGGACACCTGAGAAGCCCAATTCAATAATATAATATGCTAATTATAAAAATAGTTGGCATGTAATAACTGATCAATAATATAAATTATTTCTATTATACATTCTGATAAAAACTCTCCTCAATTAATGCCTGCTAAAGGCAAGAAACGGGAAGCTATTTCACCTACTCTAGAATAATGCTAAAGAGAGGGAACTGCTAGGGAGTTATCATATCCCTGGAAGGCATTATGCAGATTATTACAAATCATTTGCTTTGTTATGGATAAGTATTAATAACAAATGTATGTTATTTTTACTACTCTCTTTTCCCAGAGTAGTAAAATAATGACAACTTGTTTGGCTCTTTAGAAATTTCTATGATTTTGCTTCTAAAGACTGTATAAGAAATACCCACTTCTTTGTGAGTCCAGAAAGATAAAGAAACTGCTGTGTATATCAATAATACAATCATGGTGATTTTGGAACTTTTTTAGTTTGAGATATCTTCAGCGTGGAATAAAATCTGAGTTTGGTTTGTAGAATAAGAAGACATGAATGGACAAGATTGAAGATGATGTAAAAATATATGAGGTTAGTGAAAACTCTGGAAAAATAGAAGGAAAATAGTACAGGGACAAAGTGACCCATAAAAGACTTACTTACATTCTTTCAAAAATTATCATTTGTTGAAATGAATATTTGGGATGGGCCAGTGACTGTTCCTGGATACCACAAGCTTGAGATATAATAAGATAAATTCTATTCAGTTCAAAGGTCAAAGCAAAAGAGAAATTAACCTTGACATATTTTTTTTCCTCAAGAAGAGGTGATTGGTATACAGGGATCATATTTTAAACAATGAGAAGTCAAATAGGAAATAGGTGAATCGAAAGGTTAGGTTATTATGAACTGACATCATATATAATTAGGCCCTGAAAGCAAGATTTGTAGTGTAAATTTTATGCTTTCAAATTTGAGGACTATAATTTGTTATTTGATGCAACTGCAATTATGCTGAAGTTAAAAACCAAACACGTCCCCAAACTTCTATTCAGCACTCCCTTCCCAGCAGGACTATGGCTACACACTCTCCTGGAAGACTTGCTGCGAAAGCAGGAAGACCTATCTTGGAGAACCTGAGTTCAAACCCTATTCCAAACATTTTCAATGATTTAGGTTTGACATGTAACAGTGGTCTCTCAGAGCCTCTGCATCCCTATTTGTACAATGGGGATTATGATCCATGTCCCACAGTCAGGTGTAATTGAAGGCCCTCTTACAGAATAGGGGCTCAACTGATGTTTAGGAATGTATATTACACTGGTGAGTCATTTCCATGCAATCAAAATAGGAAGGCCTTAGAGTCCATTAAACCTGAGGCCTCAGGAAAATTAATAAGCTACTCTAAACCTCAGGCCCCTCATCTGTAAAACTGGAGGTACTCATACTCGTATAGAAAAAGTATTGTGGGTATTAAACAAGATCATTCTTATCATCCTCTACACTACATTCAAGGCCACTCAATCTCAAGACATTAAGTGTTTCCTTCATACAAATCCTTCTAAAATATAAATCCCCATAAGAGTTCTATCTGCATGCATGAAGCATGCAGTCATCTGTATTTCAAATAATGGCACTATTGTTTACCCACTTGTTTAAGAAAAAAGCCACTGTTTCTTTCCTCACATACACTCTCAAGCCTGGACATCACTATCTTCAAATTGCAATTTGTATCTAACCATTTTTAGCATCTCTACTACTGTAATGTTACCCTGCTTGCTACAATGATCTCCCCACTGTTTACCGTGCACCCTTTCTTGCTCTTCCATAATCTACTCTTCACATTATAGCCATATCATCTTCTTATAGCAGCCATCAGATCCCATTGCAATAGAACAAAATTAAAACCCCTTACTTGGTCTAGGGTGAGTAAAGAACCCGTGTGTTTCAAATTACCTGGGAGAGTCTTCATTGATGTGGATTGTCCTAAACTGCTCCAGCCTTCTATTCTCCATGCTCTTTTTATGCCGTGTTGATTATGTCCTTTCCACTCTAAAAACTGTCCCAGTTTAAACAATAGATTGCATATCCTCTCTAACCATAATGTTCTAAATGTCTTGAATCATGCCTACCTTTCTATTCTTACCTCACACTTCACCCCCTCTCCAATTTCAGTCTTTGCTCACTCTTTTCTAGCTAAACAAGTTTTTATTATACCCCAATGTAGTTCCTGATCTTTTAGGTGTCCCCTGATCTTTTGCATGTCCCCTCTGCATGCAGTGTCTTGCTGGTTCGTTTTTCTACTCATTCAGGTCTTAGATCAAATAACATCTACAGAAATGCCATTCTTCCCCACTTCACCTAATGTGTTCCCTTTATTTATTTCTTAATAACACCACATCCAAATTATATGTTGTTTATTATACATAAATACAGTTTATCAATTTATTAACATAATTTTTCATTGTCCATATCAAGCTCTCTTTTATATCTCACTTACCCAAATGACTTTGAGTTTTCTGGGGCTACTGATTTCACTTCTACAATCCTTCACAAAAGCCTTAGTCACCTGCCAGGCACCTCCTATGAATGAACTATTGCTTCTTCAGATATAGAAGAATAAAGAAAGGAAATATACAGTGATACAATATTTTGTTTATAGTCACAGATTCTCCTTTAGATTAGAGCAATATATATATATATATATATATTTTTTTTTTTTTTTTTCCTTTTGTCTTAAATAGAGGTTAAGCATCCACAGAATGTTTGAGGAAACCCATTAGGACTCTGGTAAAACTAAGATTCACCCTAAAGAGAAATGATAAAATAAGCCTGCTGTTTAATACAGGCTTTTATAGATGGATATATAAATACTGTCTGAGATATTTATAACATGGCTGTAATGAAACCCTGCTATAATAATTGAATAAGCCTCAGCAGTTTAGCTGAGGCTTGCAACTATTCATTAAAAATGAGGGATTGAAGTGATTAAGAAGAGGTTTCAAGGTTCTGATCAAGTTTTAAAAAGAAGATGAAAAGTATAAAATGAGTGCGGCAAGTAGAATAATGGCCTCATAAAGATGGCCACATGCTAATTCCTGGATCCCGTAGATGAGATAATACTAAGGAGTTTGAGAAGGGGAATTACCCTAAAGGCTGAGCACCGAAGAATTGATGCTTTTGGACTGAGGTATTGGAGAAGACTGTTGAGAGTCCCTTGGACTGCAAGGAGATCTATCCAGTCCATCCTAAAGATCAGTCCTGGGTGTTCAATGGAAGGACTGATGCTGAAACTGAAACTCCAATACTTTGGCCACCGCATGCGAAGAGTTGACTCATTGGAAAAGACCCTGATGCTGAAAGGGATTGGGGGCAGGAAGAAAACAAGACGACAGAGGATGAGATGACTGGATGGCATCACCGACTCAATGGACATGGGTTTGGGTGGACTCCGCGAATTGGTGATGGACCGGGAGGCCTGGCGTGCTGCAATTCATGGGGTCGCAAAGCGTCGGACACGACTGAGCGACTGAACTGAACGGATATAGGTGGTCCAATTAAATGCCCTGGACCCTTAAAAAGTGGAGACATCTTCCCAGTGACAGTCACTCAGAGGTAGAAGTGTCTACGGAAGAATGATCAGAAAGAAGAAACATTTTTGGCTCCAAAGATGAAGGAAGGGGGCTGAGCCAATAAACATGCTTAGTCTCTAAAAGTTGAGCATGGAAAAGCAAGGAGACAAAAGAATTCTTCCCTGCAGCCTCCAAATTGGAACACAGCCTTGCCAATACTGGGATTTTAGCTCAGCAAGATCCATGTCAAAAGTCTATAGAAGTGAAAGTTTAAAAAAAAATGCAGTTTTAAACCACGAAAGTTATGGAATTTTTTTTTACAGAACAATAGAAACAATATAATGAGAGAAATGGTAGAATTTTAGTTTCTTCTTGCTTTTCCTTTTCCCTTTTGTATTAAGATTATGAGCATAAGAAACTTTATTTTGACTCAGTCTATACTCTTCAAACCATTCAATATCATGGTAATCCAAGACTATGTCCCAACCAGTAATGCTGAAGAAGCTAAAGTTGAATGGTTCTATGAAAACCTACAAGACCTTTTAGAACTAACACTCAAAAAAGATGTCCTTTACACTACAGGGGACTGGAATGCAAAAGTAGGAAGTCAAGAAACACCTGGAGTAACAGGCAAATTTGGCCTTGGAGTAGGGAATAAAGCAGGGCAAAGGTTAATAGAGTTTTGCCAAGAGAATGCACTGGTCATAGCAAACACCCTCTTCCAACAACACAAGAGAAGACTCTACACATGGACATCACCAGATGGTCAACACTGAAACCAGATTGATAATATTCTTTGCAGCCAAAGATGGAGAAGCTCTATAGAGTCAGCAAAAACAAGACAGGGAGCTGACTGTGGCTCAGATCATGAACTCCTTATTGCCAAATTCAGACTTAAATTGAAGAAAGTAGGGAAAACGACTAGACCATTCAGTTATGACCTACATCAAATCCCTTATGACTATACAGTGAAAGTGAGAAATAGATTTAAGGGACTAGATCTGAGTTCATCAGGGTGCCTGATAAACTATGGACAGAAGTTTATGACACTGTACAGGGATCAAGACCATCCCCATGGAAAAGAGATGCAAAAAGGCAAAATGTTTGCCTAAGGAGGCCTTACAGATAGCTGTGAAAAGAAGAGAACTGAAAAGCAAAGAGGAAAATGAAAGATATTCTCATTTGAAAGCAGAGTTCCAAAGAATAGCAAGGAGAGATAAGAAAGCCTTCCTCAGCAATCAATGCAAAGAAATAGAGGAAAACAACAGAATGGGAAAGACTAGAGATCTCTTCAAGAAAACTAGAGATACCAAGGGAACATTTCATGCAAAGATGGGCTCAATATAGGACAGAAATGGTATGGACCTAACAGAAGCAGAAGATATTAAGAAGAGGTGGCAAGAACCCAAATAAGAACTGTACAAAAAGATATTCACAACCCAGATCATCATGATGGTGAGATCACTGACCTATAGCCAGACATCCTGGAATGTGAAGACAAGTGGGCCTTAGAAAGCATCACAAAGCTAGTGGAGGTGATGGAATTCCAGTTGAGCTATTTCAAATCCTGAAAGTTGATGCTGTGAAAATGCTGCACTCCATATGCCAGCAAATTTGGAAAACTCAGCAGTGGCCACAGGACTGGAAAAGGTTAGTTTTCATTTGAATCCCAAAGAAAGGCAATTCCAAAGAATGTTCAAACTACCACACAATTGCACTCATCTCTCACACTAGTAAAGTAATGCTCAAAATTCTCCAAGCAAGTCTTCAGCAATACATGAACTGTGAACTTCCAGATGTTCAAGCTGGTTTTAGAAAAGGCAGAAGAACCAGAGATCAAATTGCCAACATCTGCTGCATCATCAAGAAAGCATGAGAGCTCCAGAAAAACATCTATTTCTGCTTTATTGACAATGCCAAAGCCTTTGACTGTGTGGATCACAATAAACTGTGGAAAATTCTGAAAGAGATGGGATTACCAGACCACCTGACCTGCCTCTTGAGAAACTTATATGCAGGTCAGGAAGCAACAGTTAGAACTGGACATGGAATAACAGCCTTGTTCCAAATAGGAAAAGGAGTACGTCAAGGCTATATATTGTCAACCTGATTATTTAACTTATATGCAGAGTACATCATGAAAAATGCTGGGTTGGAGGAAGCACAAGCTGGAATCAAGATTGCTAGGAGAAATATCAATAATCTCAGATATGCAGATGACACCGCCCCTATGGCAGAAAGTGAAGAGGAACTAAAAAGCCTCTTGATGAAAGTGAAAGAGGAGAGTGAAAAAGTTGACTTAAAGCTCAACCTTCAGAAAACTAAGGTCATGACATCTGGTCCCATCACTTCATGGGAAATAGATGGGGAAACAGTGGAAGCAGTCTCAGACTTTATTTTTTTGGGCTCCAAAATCACTGCAGACGGTGATTGCTGCCATGAAATTAAAAGACGCTTACTCCTTGGAAGGAAAGTTATGACCAACCTGATAGCATATTAAAAAGCAGAGACATTACTTTGCCAACAAAGGTCTGTCTAGTCAAGGCTATGGTTTTCCAATGGTCACGTATGGATGTGAGAGTTGGACTGTGAAGAAAGCTGAGCACCAAAGAATTGATGCTTTTGAACTGTGGTGTTGGAGAAGACTCTTGAGAGTTCCTTGGACTGCAAGGAGATCCATCCATCCATTCTAAAGGAGATCAGCCCTGGGTGTTCATTGGAAGGACTGACGCTGAAGCTGAAACTCCAATACTTTGGCCACCTGATGCGAAGAGCTGACTCACTGGAAAAGATCCTGATGCTGGGAGGGATGAGGGCAGGAGGAGAAGGAGACGACAGAGGATGAGATGGCTGGATGGCATCACCGACTCAATGAACTTGAGTTTGAGTAAACTCCAGGAGTTGGTGATGGACAGGGAGGCCTGGCGTGCTGTGATTCATGGGGTCACAAAGTCTCGGACACGACTGAATGACTGAACCAAACTGAACTAATAACTTTGACCAATATCTTCCCATTTCCCCACCCTACTCCCCGAGCCTATGATAACCTCCATTCTATTCTTTGTTTCTGTGAGTTTAACTTTTTTAGGTTCCACAAGTATGTGAGATCATACATCATATGTCTTTCTCTGTCTGGCTTATTTCACTTAGCATAATATCCTTCTAGTCATCCATGTTGTCACAAATGTCTGAACTTCCTTCTTCTTTTATTTTTTTAAGGTGGAATACTATTCTATTTTGCACAAATGTGAATCACATTTTCTTTATGCATTCAACTGTTGACACCTTAGCTTGTTTCCATCTTAGCTATTATGAATAATGCTGCAGTGAACATGGGAGTGTAGATATCTCTTCGAGATAGCGATTTTCATTCCTTTGGATATATAACAAGAAGTGATCATGTGGTAGTCTTATTTTAATTATTTTGCAAATCCTCCATTCTGTTTTCTATAAAAGCTGAATCAATTTTCATTTCCACCAACAGTATATCAGGGTTTCCTTTTCTCCATATCCTTATCAATGGTTTACTTTTGTCTTCTTTGACAATAGCTATTCTAGCAGGTGTGAGGTGATATTGTGTCTTTGATTTGCCTTTTTTCTGATGATTAATGATACTGAGTAGTTTTTCAACTATACCTTCAGACATTTGCATGTCTCCTGTGAGAAAAGAAAAAAAAGTCTATTGTTCTTTCCTTATATTTATTTGGATTATTTCCTCTATTGAGTTATAAAGTTACTTACAAATTTTAAATATTAGCCCCTTATCAGATATATGATTTGCAAATATTTTCTTTTATTCCATAGTTTGCCTTTTCAGTTTTTTTTTGATTTTTTCTTTGGTTTGCATAAACTTTTTAGCTTGCTGTAGTTTCATTTGTCTGTTTTTTGCTTTTGTTTCTTATGCTTTTCATGTCAGATCAAAAAAAACCTCAAAAAAAATTCTTACCAAGATCAATGTCAAGGAGACTTATCTCCATGTTTTCTTCTAGGAGTTTTATGATTTCCAGTCTTATGTTCAATTCTTTAATCCATTTTTGAGTTGATTTTTGTGTATGGAATTAAATTGTAATACAATTTCATTCTTTTGCATGTGACTATCAGTTTTCCCAATATTGAAAAGCCTGTTCTATCTTCACTGTATATTTTTGACTCCTGAGTTGTAAATTAATTGTATAATTATATCATTGTTGTTGTTGTTGTTGTTGTTCAGTCACCCAGTCATGTCCTACTCTTTGTGACCCTGTGGACTGTGGCAAATCAGGCCTCCCTGCCCTTCACCATCTCCCGAAGTTTGCCCAAGTTTCTGTTCATTGCATCAGTGACCATCCAACTGTCTCATCCTCTGACGCTCTCTTCTCCTTGTGCCCTAAACCTTTCCCAGCATCAGCCTTTTCCAATGAGTCAGTTGTTTGCATCAGTTCAGGCCAGTTCAGTTCAGTCGCTCAGTAGTGTGAGACTCTTTGTGACCCCATGAACCACAGCACGCCAGACCTCCCTGTCCATCACCAATTCCCGGAGTCCACCCAAACCCATGTCCATTGAGTCGGTGATGCCATCCAACCATTTCATCCTCTGTCGTCTCCTTCTCCTCCTGCCCTCAATGTTTCCAGCATCAAGGTCTTTTCAAATGAGTCAGCTCTTCGCATCAGGTAGCCAAAGTGTTGGAGTTCCAGCTTCAACATCAGTCCTTCCAATGAACACCTAGGACTGATCTTCTTTAGGGTGGACTGGTTGGATCTCCTTGCAGTCCAAGGGACTCTCAAGAGTCTTCTCCAACAAAACAGTTCAAAAGCATCAATTCTTCTGCAGTCAGCTTTCTTCACTGTCCAACTCTCACATCCATACATGACCACTGGAAAAACCATAGCCTTGACTAGACGGATCTTTTTTTGCAAAGTAATGTCTCTGTTTTTTAATATGCTGTCTAGGTTGGTCATAAGTTTCCTTCCAAGGAGTAAGAGTCTTTTAATTTCATGGCTGCAGTCACCATCTGCAGTGGTTTTGGAGCCCAAAAAGATAAAGTCAGCCACTATTTCCAGTGTTTCCCCATCTATTTGCCATGAGGTGATGGGACCAGATGCCATGATCTTAGTTTTCTGAAGGTTGAGCTTTAAGCCAACTTTTTCACTCTCCTCTTTCACTTTCATCAAGAGGCTCTTTAGTTCCTCTTCACTTTCTGCCATAAGGGTGGTGTCATCTGCATATCTGAGGTTATTGATATTTCTCCTGGCAATCTTGATTCCAGCTTGTGCTTCCTCCAGTTCAAAGTTTCTCATGATGTACTCTGCATATAAGTTAAATAAGCAGGGTGATGATATACAGCCTTGACGTACTCCTTTTCCTATTTGGAACCAGTCTGTTGTTCCATGTCCAGTTTGCATCAGGTGACCAAAATTCTGGAGTTTCAGCTTTAGCTTCAGTTCTTCCAATGAGTTTTCAGGATTGATTGCAATTATGACTGACTAGTTTGGTCTCCTTACTCTCCAAGGGACTCCCAGGAGTCTTTAGCACCGCAATTTGAAGGTACCAGTTCTTTGGTGCTCAGCCTTCTTTACAGTCCATCTCTCACAACCAAACATGATCACCAGGAAAACCATGACCTTTACTATATGTCCCTTTGTTCGCAGAGTGATATATGGGTTTATTTCAGGGTTCCCTATTATTTTCCATTGATCTATGTGTCTGTCTTTATGTTGATATCATAATATTTAGATTATGGTTGCTTTGTAATATACTTTGTAATATACACAGAAAGTGTAATGCCTGCAGCGTTGCTCTTCTTTCTCAACATTACTTTGGCTATTTGTGGTTTTTTGTTGTTCCATACATGTTTTGAGATTTTTTTTTTTCCATTCCCATTAAAAATACCTTTGGGATTTTGAAAAGGATCACATTGAATCCTTAGATTTCTTTGAGGATAGTTTCACAATATTAATTCTTGCAATCCATGACCATAAAATATCTTTAAATTTATTTGTGTCCTTAAAATTAATTCTTGCAATCCATGACCATAAAATATCTTTAAATTTATTTGTGTCCTTTTAAATAGCTTTCATCATCTTAAGTTTTTAGTCTATAGTTCTTTCATCTCCTTGGTTAACTTTATTCTTATGTGTTATATTATTTTTAATATAATTTTACAGTGGATTGTTTCTTAATTTATCTGTTTATACTATACAGAAACACAACTGGAATTTTTCCTCTAGTTTTATGTGAGCACAATAAATGTAAGCCCTGGAGGTCAGTGACTATTTTATTCAGTTTTGTTCCTAGGCCCTAGGATATGTTCTTGCACATATTTGGATCTAAGTGTCTAGGTTTAGATGCCTACAGCCAATCCCTGAATAAGTTTCCATTGATACCTTTTTCCCGAAAAATGTCACTGTCAACTAACCTAGGAGGCACTCAGAAGTTCAGGAGCTGTGTTGGGACAGAGACTTTACTGCATTACTTGCTATCTACACAGTCAGTGAAAGAATGAGACTCAGGACCTAACCCCAGACCATCTAGCCATAGATTCTTATGCCTACCATTCATCTGGGATCACATGCTTGCTTCAGTGCCACCGAACATTACACCAATCTTCACACCAAATTCTTTTTTCATCCCATTGAGCTAAAGTCTTATAGTGCTCTAGGATCCTTACAAGCCCTAAGAGGCCACTATACAATCATAGTAACTAAGTGTATTCATTTATATTGGAGACTTAAGCAGAGATATTTTAGATTAGACTTAGGTGGGGACCAAAAGAAATAAATTTATGATGTGATTGCTTACATGAGAAAGTTCCAAGAAAACTTGAGCAATTAGATGTCACATTTCTTCTTCTAACTTTTCTTGGATATTTTTAAAGTCATTCCAAGTCAGGATACATGTTGCATCTGTGACTGTTAATCATCATGAATCCTCACAAAGCCTGATTTGCTGCTTCAGTCCTCTTGAATCAGAACATTTAGATTTTTACCTAATTTATGGTTAATAATTCAGTAGAAATTGACTTCTCAATATAAAACTTTTCTTTGAGTTTCATAGACATTTTACCCAACAACTGAAGAAGATTTTGAATTATATTTCTAAACTTGGTTTCTTCCGTTCGTTAATGGAATGAGTGTCCAAAAATATATCAATGTCTAGAAATATATCAAGATGCTCAGATTGGCCTTTTTAATGAGAGGAAGGATTAGCGCTCTTCTCTGGTTCTGTCACATTACCACAACTCACAAGGAAACCATTTCTTCATTGTGTAGTGCCTATGTTAGCTCAATCTTTGCCAAGTTACTTGTTAACTAACTTCATGGAATATAGCTTTTCTTGTAATCTTTAACCTTCCTCACATCACTTTCTCTCTCTACACCCCAAAGTTGAGAATTTCTTAAAGGAGCTAAGATGCTTGATTCATTTAACCAAGTTCTTGCTAACACACTTTCTAGAAAGTATTCCAGGTATGGGGCTATTAAGAGTAAATAGATGTAACAAATATTAAGCCAACAAATTGCAAATAAATTTTTGCAAGTCACTTAAATCTCATACTTATGATTTTTTTTCTCTGTTCCCTAGTGAATTAAGAATGATTGTTCTTCATTTAGATTTTTCACTGGTTTTTGTTGCCTGTAATGTGAGGCAGTATTGATTGGGTTGATGGCAATGAAAAGAGAGAAGCTTCTGTGAGCTTGTTAGAAAAGCAGAAACTCTGGCATCAGTCAGAACCTATATTTAAATAGGATTACCAGATGATGCATAATCACGTCATACTTTGAGAAACACTGTTCTAAAATACAATGCACTCAAATCAGCACTAGTAGGAATCATTCTTTGGAAGTAATGAGACCATCATGCTTCTCAGTCCTATTTTTCTCAGTCACTAAACAGTAAGGAAACACCCACAGGAAACAACTTAGCTTTTTTTCATTTTTATCATTCCATTTCTTTGCCCTTATCTTCTGAACTACCTGGCTTGTTCCTTAACTTTCAATCTTTCCAACTGGGCTCTGGTCAGACTAATAATGACTATGGTAATAATAGCACAACCATAATGATGATGGTGATGATGACGATAGAATGCTTCCTCTATCATCTATGACTTAAGCGGCAGTGATACTTCCTAATTCTGAAACAAAGGTGCAACTTCTCTGCAGCCTTCTCTAGATGTTCTTGCTAATTCTACCCTAGTTGTTTTATGTCAGAATCTTGAGAATATGCTCATTTACTTTTTGCTTTGAGGTATAGTTTTTATAAAACTCTTCTTTCACTCTGGCCCTCATCTTTTGAAGATTATGACATCAGGTTAGTCAGTCATTCCTTCTTCTGACTAATATTCTTCTTCACTGTCTATCACTTTTTCTTCCTCTTCTAAGGCTTCAAAACTGAACCCCTGTCTTCACTGATGTTTAGAATGCTGTCATCCACATGACTCAGCAGCAGCATATTTAACCTCAACTTTAATAACTTTCATATTCACACTTTTTAATCTTTCTTTCCTTGACAGGACTGGACCTTGGCATTACCCAAGATTTTTACAACTCTGCAACCAGTATAATTTTTTTTATGACTGTATTATATTAGAAAAATAATAAAAAAAGTGTTTTCTCAGTTTCCAAAGTCCAGCATTATTATCATTTTCCTGCAAAAACTTTAACATATTTTAATCCTCTCCTTGTATCATACACACCTTGTAAAACCCCAATTCTGCTTGATTCAACTTTGTGTCTCCCCAGCATCTATATTTAAACAAGTGAACACAGGTAGAGAGGACTGCTGTAGGCTGCCTGGTTTCACTTTAAATTCATTACCACAGTCTTCAAAGGGTCATTCAATGACTTTGAAATTCTACATATTTTTTCACCTTCTGAGAAAACAAGTTTTATAGCTTCTTGTCTTTGCTCAATATTCCTGCATCTCTCCTTTACCTCACTCTCATCTGATGATCTGACCAAGATAAGAATAAGAAAATAAATGTCTTAGTAAAAGAACCATATTATCTTCCAATCTCAGACTTAAGAAAATACCTGAGAGTTTCTTAATACTGATTTATGCCTGATACTTCATACATCATCTCATGGTATCCTTACAAAAAACTTAAATGGTAGTTTTCTTATTATTGAAGATGAGGAAACTGAGTAACAGTGAGATTAAGACTAAGTGTGATTATGCTGGAGCCTGGAGACAAGCCAAGTGAATCTTCAATCTGCTTCCAAATCATAAACTGATATTCAGAGGCTTGTTTTATTGCAATAACCAATTAATACTCATAACTGTGCTAGACTGTACTTTGTGAGGTTTGAACAACAGTTATATTAAAATTATCACAAACTAATAATTACTATCAATGTGCTTCTGTTCAAAGGATACTAGACTTTGTCAGGAGCTCAGAGTTCTAGTCTCTGCTATGAATCTGGTCAAATTTCATTTTGAGCAATTCTCTTGTTACCACTGGTACTGGGACTTAGTTGTACCTTTTTTTTTTTTTTTTAATGGATAGCTGGTGAGAAGTTATTGTATAACACAAGGAAACCAGTCTGGTGCTCTGTGATGATCTAGAAGGATGAGGTGGTGGGAGGGGAGGAAGACTCAATAGGGAGGAGATATATGTATAACTATGGCTGATTTGCATTGTCGTATAGCAGAAACCAACACAACATTGGAAAAAAAATTTTTTTAATGAAATTAAAAGAAAAGAAAACTAAGAGGATTGAATAAGCATCAAAGGCTCTTTCAATTCTAACACATTAAGATTTTAACATCTTGTGCCTATCCATTTTTGGTTATTTGGTGAATTAAAGATAACCGAAAAATCTTAATGCTCCATCCATTGAAATTTTGGGTCTGTATCCCTGAGTCTGGAATCTTTGCAAGCTCTCTGAATACTCTGACAGTAAGACTATGGCAAAAGTTATAGTATGCCTCTTTCTACTTCTTGGAGTACTCAGACTTGAAGATCTAAGCTTCCATGTTAGAAGTTTGACTGTCCTGCTGCATAGACCACCTGAGAGACCCTGAGAATTCAGTGAGGGATCTCTTTTAGGGCCACCACTTATGCCAAGGCTCCAGAAATGTGAGTGAAACCATCTTGGATCCTCCAAGCCAGCTCAACTGCCAATGGAATACCAAAGAGTAACTACATCTGGTGCCATTTAGAACAAAAAAATCATCCAGCTAAGTGGACCTGAATTCTTGGCCTACAGGTTATGACTGAAGTACAATGATTTTTGTTTTGTTTTATGAGTTTTGATTGTTGAGTTTGTTTTCTTGCCCAGAAAAAGTGCAAAAGTATGACATAACAACTACAAAATGAGTGATTGTATCTTCTACAGATTAAAAGGAAGGAAAAAAATGTAGTTAGAATGTTAGATCCTCAATGTTTGTACATACCTTGGCCCAATTAAGAGATTCCTGAAATGAGAACAAAAAGGAAACCCAATAAACATTGAATTGAGGTGCTGACAGAGCCAAAATACATCTCATAATTAGGGCCGTCTCTCAGGAGGTTGGTCTGGGAGCATAACACTCCTCACACCAAGTCTAGTATATGTTGAAGCTGCATAAACAACATAATTTATTCTTTTCTGTCCCTTCCTTACTCACTGAATGTTTTTGTTTCTCTAACTTGGAAAATAAACTCTATTCTGACGGTGGCAGTCGAAATTGGAGAAAATGTGTAGGCCTCACTCAGGGACTGTATGGCAATTAATTACATGTAACCAGTAAAACTAATTCATGGAATATTAAAACTACTTAATGGAATACTTCATAGAGAATTAATTTGGTAATTACGAGACTAACTCTCTTTATCTATTTTATAATTCTTCAATGAGTCAATACCCCCAAGAAGTGAAAATCAATAAAATCTGATGTGCCTGGATGAGTAGCACTCGCAGAAGACTCTGAAAACCCAAACCTATCTGACAGCTAGACCGTAGGAGGAACATGCTTAAAGAGAATTATGGGACCTGTAGGCTCTGGAGAAGCTGTTTCCTCTGTATAGCTTACTCCCAAGTGGGCCCACAGCCTAGTGCCTTCTGGTAAACTTGGGGCTACTTTGATCATCAGGATCAACACTTGGCAAGACAAACAGAAGACAGCAGGACCCGATGGGACCCTTTGGCACATCTTCATCGGTCTGTCACCATGTATGACTGTGAAGACCTTCTAAGAGGATGGCATTTGCTTTTCTTCATCTTCCAAATCTCTCACAATTTGTCTTTTAGCCAGTTCTAACTTTGAATCTGATTGAGTATGGGATTCTGGGAAAGTGTTTCCTAGCTTGAGCCCAGTTAACATCAAATAATTCAGAATCATGTGGCATATACAGTTTAGGAGCTTGATATTTTCTGCCTGAAACAGTTAATATTTCAAGGCCTTCTTTCCACCCTCATTCTATACAGAATGCTACAAATGAAAATTAGAGAGAAAAGAGACCAGCCAAATTTACATGCTAAAGCTAAAGGACACATTTACATGTTTATGATATCTGCTGGCATCATGAAGACAATCAATATATTACACCATACATAAAGTACAAACATAAATCTTCATTAAAGTTTATGCAGATTACAACTTCATTAAGAATTATATTTTCTCCCATGTTATCACTCTTCTTTACTTTGAAACTGTAGTCCCTAAAACTCATAGAGGATTTATGAAGAGAAAAGAGAGCAAAAAGGTTTCAAATTTGAGAATTTCACCTTCAATTTGGAGGTGTCTGTACTCAGGAAGATTTGATCTTTGTTTTCATTTGGTGACTTGATAATCTTTTAGGTTGTTGAGATCTTGCTATTATATAGGACTTGTTTTTAGCCTGGAAAATTAGATAGGTGAATTTTGACTTCAAAATGTCACCTTAACATTATCTAGGATCAGACCATTAAAAACACTATATGCAGCCTAATATCTCTATCTACTTAAGAGATGTGCATTCAGAATATAAGAAGACCACAATAGTTTCTCGGGGAATACAAAAGGGGAGCAAAGACCAGTTCTGGCTGGACTGTTGAATTTGCCAATGGATTGTGGTTGAGCTTATTTAAAATATTTTTGATTGGTTCTGCAATACCTTACTTAAACTTAACCCAACAACAACAACAAAAGTACAAATTTATGAAAGAAGCCAGAAGTTTAGAATTGTTTTAAAAAGTGACACTGACTGATTAAAAAAAAAGGTTATTGTAAGGCTTCTGAAGAAGATCTATGGACAGCTAGAATTTTTCCAGAAAAATATGGTAATTTCAGAGAGGCATAAGTACAATTTAATTTCGATATTGTACAGTTTTTGTCCCTGTAAAGCACTCTGAATTCCATTGATCTATTTGGATATAAAGGACACTCTTTGCATCTCCCTCCACATCTAAGTCAGAATGTCTGTTGCACTGACATGGACCTTAAGTGATCTGCTACCTTCCTGTCTTTAGGGACAAAGCATTTCCTTATCTTCAATTACTTCTCTACTGGATTCAGGATATTCATGGTATCTATTCCACTTTATCTTCAGACAGAATGTAAATCTTCCTAAAGGAAGTAGACTCATCTTTTAAAGCCTTGCACTTAGCTACAGAATGATTCAAGCAGAGACAGTAACTCCCTTACCAGTGATCCTTAATTTTGACTTACAGATTTTGGCTCTATAGAAGACATTTCTGTGTCTGTGTTCAGGCAGTCCCAGGCTTCCCTGATGAGACTGATAGAAAAGGCATTGACTTGCATCAGTTGTGATGATAGGTTTTATGACTGGACTGAGATCAGAAATTCATTTTACAGACCACTGAACAATTGCTAAATGCTTGCTCACCTCAGTTTCCAACCATTCACTAATAATTTTAGTCCTGGGGTAGATTTTATGAAAACTGGTCAAATGCCACAAGAGTGGAAATTTGAATTACAGGAAAAAGAAGGATGATTTTGCTTTAATATGTGATCTTATTGTCCTCTAAATTTTCTTTTCAATCTGTTTGTTGTGAAATATCTATTAATTCATGAAAAACAGCTAACTTCACAAATTAACACTCTCACTGCCATTTTAAATGAAGGACTTTGCAATAGATTGGAATAAAAGTTAAGTTACCATATTTTGTCTTCTCTCTGGTATTCCATTGGAACACGTTTAGATTGTTAAAAAGAAAATAGTCCTCTACTGCAAGCATTGAATAGAGATTCAAAATCTTTAAATGCAGTATCTATTTTAAATCATTGTAAATACTTATCATCCAATTTTGTAGTGTGTAACATGAATTTTGACCTGTGTGAATCATAAGATGACCACCAACAAAATTTGAATTACAAAAACATGTTGGTAAGTTACTGATGGTAGTCTTAACTTCAGTGGTTTTGAAAGCAAGAAAGTTGTTTTTTTCTTGTGTATCAGGATGGGAGTCTCATGTTGGTTCTATGTCCATACTGCCACACAGCTACAAACAGTGTTTGTCATATAAGACATTAACTCCAATAAGTTAAAAAAGGGTAGAATTGTGATGGAGTATATGTGAAAGATTATAGATATATTTTAGAAGAAAGAAAGGAAGAACAATAAAGTTCACAGATGGGAGAATGTGGATGTAAGAGACTCCCTTGCTAGGACTGTTGATTCCAGGTGATGAAAATTTAACTTAAAGTGACTAAAACAGGAGAGAGAATGTGTTGGCTTACGAATCTAAAATGTCAAGAGATAGACTGGATTCAGATATGTCTAAACACAGGGCCTCAAAAAGTAGGTTAGGGCTCATTCTTCCTCTGTCCTGGGTTCTGCTTTGCTCTTTGTTTGTTTCATTTTTATCAGACTCTCTGTTCATTGCTACCTCCAGAGGGCTAGGATAGTCTTGTTAGGGGAAGCGGCCTCCCCCTTCCTACAACAGTCTCACTGGCACCATAATTAAAAAAAAAAAGAATCTTATTACTTTTTCATCATCCTCACCCAAGATCCCTTAACATTTTGATCCCTTAATATATCCCTTAGCTCTGTCTAACACATCTTGGTCATTTTTCCATCTCTGCAGTCAGGAGATATATTTTAATTACATCAGAACCACCTGAACACGGAATGGTATAGGATTGTTCCCAAGAAATTTAGATGCTTTGCCTTATGAAAACAGATCATGCAGTGTTCATAAAGGACGTAACATTATCAAATGTCCTTTACATATAAGGAAAAATATATATTGTTGAGTAATATATAAACTCTTCAATGTGAAAATTATCCTATTACTATATTTAGATTTTTTGCAATCAAATATAGTATTTTAAAATTGTGGATTCACTTGCTATCAGAAATTTGGAACAACTTCTTTGTGTTTCATTACCAACCTGAAATCTAGATTTTGATAAGAAATTACCCAATTTTCAAAATATGTCTAAGTCACACCAAACATTTCTGCAGATTGATTTAAGGTCATCATTTTGCAGCTTTTACCCCAAGCCCATTGAGGAGATGAGCTGGAAATTTTCTCTAGAACAGGAAATGCTAAAGGTTGGTAGTTTGTGTGTGAAGTGAAGTGAAGTGAGGTGAAAGTCTCTCAGTCGTGTCTGATTCTTTGCAACCCCAAGGAATTCTCCATGCCAGAATACTGGTGTGCATAGCCTTTCCCTTCTCCAGTGGATCGTCCCAGCCCAGGAATCGAACTGGGGTCTCCTGCATTGCAGAAAGATTCTTTACTAACTGAGCTATGAGGGAAACCCCCAAGTTTGTGTGTAGGAGAGATAAGATTCCTCAAGATGAGGAACAAAGAATGCCAGTTTCCCAAAGTGGCAGAGGGACAGCAGACTCATCATCAGTATATTAGGTGTTGAGGTGCTTGGATGGGAGTAAATGGGGAATACCACTGTTAATCTGAACCCTAAGAAAGTTAATCTTGAGAAGCATAAAAGTTCCTGTTTTCCTGGTTAAGGGACGTTAGCAACAATGACAGCTATTGGCTAAGAGATGTTGGAATTCAGTTTCCTGTGGCAGCTACAGCTTTCTGGGAAGAAAAAAGCATCAAGAAAAATATTTAAGGTTGGACTTCATTGGTGAGTAGAGGATTTGGGTCAAAAAGTTTTTAAAATGTGATACTTCTTATACTAGAGATTCTAGGGAACATTTATTAGAGCTACATTAACATTGCTCAGAAATATGAAGATGGCACACTAATAGATCAGGTATTCTTCTAGGGGTCACTGCTAAAAACATCTGGTAAGGAAATCTACCTGAGCTTGCACATGTGTATATGCACACACACGCACATTTGTAAAGAATGGAACAGATAAAAGTGTGAAATGAAGGGAAAATAATAAGGGTGACAAAATAGCCAATGATTTTGGTAACCCCTAACAAATATATGACAACTGAAGCTTGAGAATCTAGGGCAATTTAATAATAAAAGAAAATTTAAAGAGTGAAAAAGTAAGATGATTATTCATTATGTTGTCTTGCAATGGATCATTTAAAGTACATAGGATCTGAAATCAGTGGCATCCCCAAGAGACATGCTAGCCTCTTTTACTAAAGAGGAGCTTGATTCTATTTCGTTTAAAAGGCAACTTGTTTCTTCTCTATGGAATTACCCTGGGGCAAAGGTGCTATAAACACACTCAAGTCACCATTGTGCACTAGTTAATGACACCTCTGCCTGTTTCAGGCCTGTGTCCCAGACCATATCCTCCTTCTATGTCAGGAAAAAATAAAAATTGTTGTGGTTATCTTTTCTCCCTGCTTTAATGCCTCATGATAGACACCATGTTCACAGGAGAAATGGGGGGTATTCACCGTGTTCACAGATGGGCATGGGGGGCGGGATCTGTGGCCTCAATAATCTCCTAGTTTTAGGCTGTTCACAAAGAACATGTGTGTTCTTTCTCATCCCCTATCATTTCTCTTTTCTCTCTTTTAGAAATAAAAACAAACAAACAAAAATATATGAAGTACCAACTGAGTTCTGGTTACTGGTAAAAAAAAGATAAAAAGAAACACAATATCAATTAAATAGTTGGAAGTCATTTTTATAACTTGATAAAGAAGAGACACAATGAAAAGAAATGCTGACATGAAAAGCATGCTTGAATGATAAAATATCATGTCCCTTTAAAATAGTCTTTTTATCATTTCACAAAACTGGAATAAGAAATATGTATAATATTTAAATGGAATGCTAGTATGTAAAAATTAAATTATGCTAAAAGTATCATTAGCTTTTGTCTTTATTAAACAATAAATTTATGATTAAAGCATTTACAATTTATGATTTCTGGAATGAAGTTTTCATAGATATATAAATAAGGACAGAATTTATTTCTTAAGGCAAATAAATATCAATTTTTAATGCATATGACTTTGTACTCATGAAGAAACATGTATTTCTCCCCAAAAGCCAGAAGACTCAATTAGTCATTATGCTGATATAGAATACCAATATTTATTTTTGAAAATTAAAATTAGAAAATGTCACCTTCTACTTTCAAATGCATTACCATTTCATTAATTAAAAGATGAAGTTTGTCTTTCATTTATCTTTCTTCCCGTACAGAGGTCATGGTTGCTGACCTCTGACAGCTGCAGCAGCACCGCTGTGGGAACCTTTCACTCCCCCTCCTGGCGACACAGCCATTGTCCCTCAGCGGGTGTTTCAGGAATTGGAAGAATGTAGGACAGCAGCAACATCTTGCATATTTAGAAAAAGAGACATGCAGCCTCAGTTCTTCATCTTGACTGAATAATGCATTAGATGTGAAACTAGGTTGATTTAAATGTAGGATCATTTTTTGGTTATTAGAACACTAATCAAATTTTGGCTTTTTTTTTTTTTTTTGATATTCCGTATCAGTCACAATGACTGCTTCTTACTTTTGTATTTTGTGGTCTAGTAAAAAGGATGCACCTTCAAGTCAATTAAAACATGTAAAACTTCTTAGGTAGTAACAATTGTTGACCTTTTATCTCTTTACCAAATCCAGTCCTAAACTGCTGCCATACTGAGGAGGGAAAGTCAGCCGCAGTGTTAAGTTGCTGCCTGGCTAAGTGCTCTGTGAAGAAGAAGGCCACTATGAGCAGCCAAGGGCCATTATGACTTAAATGCACACACAGGTCATCTAAACTTGCCTTAATCTTTCCCGCAGTTTCCACAGTCTGGTTAACATTCACTACTGTTGACATTCATCCTTTCTTCCACCTTCGCTGGGCTTTGGTGTGACCTCACCAAGACAGAGCAGACCCTTGGCGGTGCAGCCAGGGAGACCTCCTCTCTGATTGTTCAGGGATTAGCCATCTCTGCACACACAGAAGAGTGAGCCATTTAAGAAAAAACAAAGGAAATAAACAACGATCTTTTGACTGACAGAGCAGTCTAAGAATGCTAAGGAATTCAATGTATGAGTTTCTGAAAAGAACTCCAGCAAACTTTTAAACACATTCTCTGGCATTTTGCTGATCTTAAATAAATTTGTATTTGTTTACTTACTTTGCCAAGAGAACAATATGTCAAGTAAAAAACAAATATAGGGTTAGTAAGGAGAGACTTCATTAGAAAGGATTTTCTAAGTGGGGAAGGGCATTGCAATATAGAGAGGTCTCTGAATATAAATCTGTAAATATCTGAAAGGTTATAGCATAGAGTGTTTTACCAGTTTAGAGAGGAATAACCAAGTCCACCATAGTGGCTCAGAAGGTAAAGAATCTTCCTGCTATGCGGGATACTCGGGTTCAGTTCCTGAGTCAAGAAGATTCCCTGGAGAAGGAAATGGCAAACCCACTCTGGTATACCCTGGAGAATTCTGTGGACAGAGGAGCCTAGTGGGTTATAGTCCCTGGCATCACAAAGAGTCAGACATGACTGAGGGACTAACATAATTAAGGCTACCAAGGACTCTGTGTGGTGAAGATTGAAAGGCTGGCATTATAGGATGCATGCATACAAGCTAAGTTGCTTCAGTCATGTCCAACTATTTGCAACCCCATGGGCTGTGGTCCACCACGCTCCTCTGTCCATGGGATTCTCCAAGCAAAAATACTGGAATGAGTTGCCATGCTCTCATCCAGGGGATCTTCCAAACACAGAGAGAAAACCTGCATCTCTTGTGTCTCCTATATTGAAGGCTGGTTCTTTATCACTAGTGCCACCTGGGAAACCCCAGCATTACAGACTAGTAGACCAGAAAACATTTTGCAATAAGACCTGAATCTACCAAGGATGGGCTGTTTGCTGGTTCTGCCTGAAGCTAATTCAGAGTTCCTCCTGGGGAAGCAGAGGGGCTTAACAAGTATTTGTTCTGATTGATTAACAGGGACAGTGGGCAAGTTATTGATTTATGAGGTTAAGAACGGGAATTAGAGGGTCTGTGTCTGGCCTTGTCATTGTTAAGTAAACAAGAGAGATATCCAAGCTTTTAACAGTTTAAAACATCATTTCAAAGTTGTTATAACTTTAATATAAAGGATATATGAAATAAGAGTAATCTGTAATAAAAATAACATACATTTTTAAATAGTAAATACTTAGATATGCATTTACTAGAATTCAAGATGAAATACATGAGATTCTCACATCTGTATATAGAGACACCAGAATGGAATTGCTACAAAAAGTAGACCTAAATGGGTTCTTTTATCTGGTGATTTAAAGTCTGTGATTAGCTTGGCTATTAGTGACATGATTTTCTATATTTATGGATAAGTCCTGGTAATTTTCTCAAACAAATACACACACAGTAAGCAAGTTTGCCTAAATGAAAAAGTTAGTTGCATTCCTAGATGATGCATTTCTACTGAAAGTGAATCACTTTAACAGCATCATCTTTTAGGACTTGAAATACCTCACTGGAATTCCATCACCTCCAATAGCTTTGTTCATAGTGATGATTTCTAAGGCCCATTTGACTTCAAACTCCATGATGTCTGGTTCTAGGGAAGTGACCACACCCTCACAGTTGTCTGGGTCATGAAGATCTTTTCTGTATAGTTCTTCTATGTATTCTTGCCACCTTTTCATGATATCTTCTGCTTTTGTTAGATTTATACCATTTCTGTCCTTTATTGTGCCCATCTTAGCATGAAATGACCCCTTGATATCTTTAATTTTCTTGAAGAGATCTCTAGTCTTTCCCATTCTATTGCTTTCCTTTATTTATTTATTTATTTGCATTGAGCACCATGGAAGGTTTTCTTATCTCTCCTTGCTGTTCTTTGGAACTCTGCCTTAAGATGGGTATATCTTTCTTTTTCTCCTTTGCCTTTCCCTTCTCTTATTTTCTCAGCTATTTTTAAGGTCTCCTCAGACAACCAGTTTGCTTTGTGCATTTCTTTTTTGGGGGGGATGGTCTTGATGACTACCTCCTGTACAATGCCACTAACCTCTCTCCATAGTTCTTCAGGCACTCTGTCTAACAGATCTAATCCCTTGAATCTCTTTGCCACTTCCACTGTATAATAAGGGATTTGATTTAGGTCATTTCATACCTGATGGTCTAGTGGATTTCCCTGATTTCTTCAATTTAAATCTAAATTTGGCAATAAGGAGTTCATGATCTGAGCCACAGTTAGCTCCTGGTCATGTTTTTGCTGACTGTATAGAGCTTCTCCATCTTTCAAAGAATGGAGGCAAAGAATATAATCAATCTGATTTCAGTGTTGACCATCTGATGATGTCCACATGTAGAGTTGTCTCTTGTGTTGTTGGAAGAGGGTGCTTGCTATTACCAGTGCATTCTCTTGGCAAAACTCTATTAGCCTTTGCCCTGCTTCATTTTGTACTCCAAGGACAAATTTGCCTGTTCCTCCAGGTATCTCTTGACTTCCTGCTTTTGCATTCCATTCCCCTATGATGAAAAGCACATTTTTTTTTTTTTTTTTTGTATTAGTTCTAGAATGTCTTGAAGGTCTTCATAGAAACATTCAACTTCAGCTTCTTCAGCATTACTGGTTGGGGCATTGACTTGGATGACTGTGATATTGACTGATTTGCCTTGGAAATGAACAGAAATTGTTCAGTCATTTTTGAGATTGCCCCCAAGTACTGCATTTCAGAATCTTTTGCTGACCATGAGGGCTACTCCATTTCTTCTAAGGGATTCTTGCCCACAATAGCAGATATAGTGGTCATCTGAATTAAATTTACCCATTCCAGTCCATTTTAGTTCACTGATTCCTAAAATGTCAATGTTCACTCTTGCCATTTCCTGTTTGACCACTTCCAATTTACCTGGATTCATAGACCCAACATTCCAGGTTCTGATGCAACGTTGTTCAGAAAATTAAATTAAAGATTTGCTGAGCATGGCTCCGCCCATCAGAACAAGTCCCAGTTTCCCCAACAGTCAGTCTAACCCATCAGGAAGCCTTTTATACTTATTCATCAAAGGGCAGAAAAATGATAACCACAGTCACAGAAAACTAGCCAAACTGGTCACAGGGACCACAGCATTGTCTAGCTCAATGAAACTATGAGTCATGCCATGTAGGGCCACTCTAGATGGATGGGCCATGGTGGAGAGTTCTGACAAAACGTTGTCCACTGGAGAAGGGAATGGCAAATCACTTCAGTATTCTTGCCTTGAGAACTCCATGAACAGTACAAAAAGGTCATTCAAGTTTGACTGAAATCAAACTTTGATTTGATTATACAGTGGAAGTGATGAATAGATTCAATGGATTAGATCTCATAAACAGAGTGCCTGAAGAGCTACGGACAGAGGTTCACAACATTGTACAGGAGGCAAAGACCAAAGCCATCCCAAGGAAAAGAAAAAATGAACACCAGGAAAACGCTGGTCTGAGGAAGCTTTACAAACTGCTGAGGAAAGAAGAAAGCAAAAGTCAAGGGAGAAAAGAAAAGATACACACAACTGAAAGCAAAGTTTTGGAATATATCATGGAGAGAAAAGAAGACTTTCTTAAATGAACATTGAAAAGAAATACAGTAAAACAACAGAATGACAAAGACGAGATTTCTTCAGAAAACTTAGAGATACCAAGAGAACATTTTATGCATGGATGGGCACCAAAAAGGACAGGGACACTAAGGACCTAACTGAAGTAGAAGAGATTAAGAAGATGTAGCAAGAATATACAGAAGACCTATACAAAAAAGTTCTTAATGACTCAGATAAGAAAGGTAGTGTTACTTGGATAAGCACAAAAATGCAATCACGATGAATGACCAAATTATCAGACAGTGCGGACACTCACCTAGAGCTAGACATCCTTGGAATGTGAATCAATTGGGCCTTAGGAAGCATCACTACGAAACTATTGGAGGTGGTGTAATTCCAGCTGAGCTATTTCAAATCCTAAAATATGATGCCATTAAAGTGCTGCATTCAATATGTCAACAAATTTGGAAAACTGAACAGCTGCCAGAGGACTAGAAATGGTCAGTTCTTATTCCAATCCCAGAGAAGAGCAATGTGAAAGAATGTTGAAGCTGATACAGTTGCACTCATTTCACCTACTAGCAAGGTTATGTTCCTTTGAGCTAGCTTCAGAAGTTTAGCAGTATGTGAATTGAGAACTTTCAGATGTATAAGCTGAGTCTAGAAAAGCCAGAAGAGCCAGAGATCAAATGGCCAATGTTCATTGGTTCACGGAGAAAGCAAGTGAATGCCAGAAAAAAAAAAAAAAAAAAAGTCTACTCTGTTTCATTGACTAAGCTAAAATCTTTGTGTGGGTCACAGAAAACTGTGGAAAATACGAGTACCAGACCACCTTACCTCTCTCTTGAGAAACCTGTATGTGGGTTAAGAAGAATAAATTAGAACCAGAAATGGAACAACTGAGTGGTTCCTTGAGAAA
The DNA here is from genome assembly GCF_963930625.1 of Muntiacus reevesi. Lineage (NCBI taxonomy): Eukaryota > Metazoa > Chordata > Mammalia > Artiodactyla > Cervidae > Muntiacus > Muntiacus reevesi. Next base: position 37,190,248 of record NC_089259.1, on the reverse strand, counting down.
AGAGTATGATCAGGCTGTGTATTGTCACCCTGTTAATTTAACTTATATACAGAGTACATCATGTGAAATGCTGGGTTGGCTGAACCACAGCCTTAATCAAGATTGCCAGGAGAAATATCAACAATCTCGGATATGCAGATGATACCACTCTGATGGTAGAAATGGAAGAAGAACTAAAGAACCTTTTAATGAAGAAGAAAGAGGAGAGTCAAAAAGTTGTCTTGAAACTCAAGATAAAAACAAAACAAAACAAAAACAAAAGAAGATCATGTCAACTGGTCCCATCACTTTATGGCAAATAGGGATAAAATGAAAGCAGTGACAGATTTTATTTTCTTGGGCTCCAAAATCACTGTGGATGTTGACTGTAGCCACAAAATTAAAATATTCTTGCTTCTTGGAAGAATAGCTATGACAAACCTGGACATTGTATTAAAAAGCAGAGACATAATTTTGCTGACAAAGGTCCATATAGTCAAAGCACCAGTTTTTCCAGTAGTTAAGTACAGATGTAAGATTTGGACCATAAAGAAGGCTCCAGTAGTTTGACCATCTGATGCAGACAGCTGGCATATTGGAAAAGGCCCTGATGCTGGGAAAGAATGAAGCAGGAAGAGAAAGGAAAAACAGAGAGGAAGATGGTTAGATAGTATGACAGAGTCAATGGACAAGAATTTGCACAAATTCTTGTGGGAAATAGTGGAGGACAGAAAAGTCTGGTGTGCTCCTTTCCGTGGGATTGCAAATAGTCAGATATGACTTAGTGGTTGAACAACAAAAGCAACACATTTTATAAAATACTATATAAATGATAATAGCTATGTTTACTATATATTTTGTCAGTTTGCAATTTATTACAGCTTACAAACTTATTTCATGAATTCATAACCCTTGCCTTTTTGATTTCCCCATGCCTTTCTGTCTCAAAAGAGAGATTCTCTATTTTGTGGCCCCATCAGTCTTGGTCTCTCTCTGTTGATCACAAATGGGAGAATACAAAAGTAAGGGCAGGTATGTGAGAATTGTAGATGGCCTGACAAAAATTTTGTATAAATCAGATTCCTCTTTGTGGCAATTTGAACTAAGAATATTAGAAAGGATTTGACAAATGGAAAAGAAACAAAAAAAAGCAATTACAAATAAACAAAATCAAGTACAGATTTCTGTTATATAGCTGAGTCACAGTTACAGGCAGGACACTGAAAGTCCACAAATGTTGCTTAGGCTTCTAGGGCTTTCTTGAGTCTGGCAGCCTTCCTCAAGGTAAGATCCAGCCTTGTCAACACTGAGTCCTTAAATTTATATGGACTTCTCCTTATTACCTTTAACAACACACTTTCTTAATTAGATCTATTTCTGATGGATGTTTTATCCTTACAGCAAAATTATCCTAATTAAAATAAATGACTTACCCAAGTTTGTATCCCAGTGTCTAGCAAAGTGCCTTGCACACAATAGGCAATCAGTAATAAATAAAGAAATATTTTAAAAGAAAATATCTGTACCTAAAAAAGTTCTAGGATATTTTTTTTAATTATCAATACCACCATTTGCTATATGTATATGTGTATGAAAAATAAATGTATGGAAGAGGAAGGAATCTTTAAAACGATTAGGATGAAAGTTTTTCTCTTTTCAAAATGGCTTTAAGTGGCATAATTTTCCCTAAAGACGTATGAATTGACCTAAAAATCTATTTTTCTTACTTTTTAAAAATATGTACCATCAATTGCCCTGAGACAGCATTTGTATTCCTGTTTGAGTTGATATAACCTTTGTAATTCACTGGCATCTTCATTATGCATGGAATGTGACTGCATAGAATATACAGTGACTAGCAGAGCAGTTCTGGAGAAGGAAATGGCAACCTCACTCCAGTACTCTCTTGCCTAGAAAATCCCATGGACAGAGGAGCCTGGTAGGCTGCAGTCCATGGGGTCGCTAAGAGTCGGACAAGACTGAATGACTTCACCTTCACTTTTCACTTTCAAGCCTTGGAGAAGGAAATGGCAACCCACTCCAGTGTCCTTGCCTGGAGAAACCCAGGGACGGGGGAGCCTGGTGGACTGCCGTCTATGGGGTCGCACAGAGTCGGACAGGACTGAAGTGACTCAGCAGCGCAGCAGCAGAGCGGTAATGTATTACCTTGAAGCTCACATAGATCGGGATCTGATGGCTAGATAGAGAGATGGGATAAAATTCAGGTTGAGCAAACTTATTTTCAGTGGAGATTTCTTGACTTGAGAGAAGAAAAGTTTTATGACTATTGAGGCTCTTTTACAAAGAGGATCCTGCATCTGTCAAGAAGTCTGATGACCAACCTACTCCACTATTGGCTTTAATAATGTGTGCGTGTCTCTTTCCATTTCTCATGATGCTATTTTAAAATTTCACTTTTATTGTCATACACCTAAGCATATTTTATCACATTGGTACTTCCCACAATGTCTTGTTCCTAACTTATCTTTAAAGTATTATATATTTGCTTATTAAATGATTTATATTCTAGTCCTGGTGATAGCCCAGTGAATGTAAATCTTCGATGAAATAATTTAAGGACAAAGTCACAAAACTAATTATGTATTAGCAATTAGAACTATGCTCATATGAATTTGCTCTTTATTTTGACTGGGGCAAGTTTTCTACCAATGTTAATTCTCTCTTTCCATTTATAAAAGAACTCCTGAGTTTTAGGTGAGCACAAGGTTAGCCAGCAATTACTACACTTCTCAGCCTCACTTGGAGTTTGCTGTGAATGGAGGTTATGTGAACCACCTCTACGTTGTCCTCTTAAAAAGGGATTTTGCCCTTTCTTCCCTCTCCTTGAGATATAGACCTGATAACAGACATTGGAGTATCTTCTTCAGATCTAGAAATTGAATTTGTGTATTGAGAATGGTGGGGCATCCCATGTGGTGATAGTGGTAAAGAACCCGCCTGCCAATGCCGAAGACATAAGAGATGCAGTTTCTTTCCCTGGGTTGGGAGAATTTCCTGGAGAAGGGCACAGCAACCCACTCCAGTATTCTTGCCTTGAGAATCCCATGGACAGAGGAGCTTGGTGGGCTACAGTATATAGGGTTGCACAGAGTTGGACACGACTGAAGTGACTTAGCACACATACACACATTGAGAATGGCAATGCTGCCATCCTTATGAAGCACTAAAAGAGGGAGAAAGGATATTTTAAAGCTTCTATAATTTTTGGTCTCTTTGTTATAGGCAGGTCGGGATATACCATAATGTTACATTCACAAGCTGAATTTTCATTTCCATTTTCTATCTTTATTCATTTCTTCAGTTTCTTTCCTCTTGAAGAGATTATTTGGGTTTTTCAGCTAAGAAAGTCTTAGTGAGTCTTCTATTCCTATATTACTATTGCTTTCATCATCTCATTGGAGCTGTCTTTTTTTTTTGTAAATTCTATGGTTCTCCCATTTTCTGCAGTGATTTATAAATCTTTTAAAATCAGATCATAACCAGTATAACTTATATATTCATCCTCAGCCCTTAGCGCATTGTTTGGCACACCCTATATTTCAAGAAATGTGGCTTGAGTGAATGAGCACAGAAACCTCCAAACAAGGAAACCCAAACAGAGAAGAGTAGCATGGGGACTCTGGGATGGAGAGGGAGGAGCTGCCTCAGTGCGAGGCTTCCCTGAAAACCGAAGAAGAAGGGCAGACACCAGGAATCAAGGCTTGATTATTATGCATGTGAGCCTCAGGTTGTTTATTTTTCCTTAATTTTAGTTTTTTAGTGCCAGCTGGCAGAGCTCACCCCTCCCCTACCAGCTGCCTGCCTGAGATGCTGGCCAGCTGCCAGCAGCTGTGCCTGTGGAAAGAGTCTCCCCCAGACACTCAAAGGCAGGGTTCTGAATATCACTTCTTTAAGTTTTCTTGATAACTTGATGCTTCTTTTTTTATTTTTATTTTTTTAACTTTTAATCATTAAGTTAGTTATCCTTTGAATGGTCAACTTTCTTCAAGAATTAAGGTAGCTGTGGTTCTCTAAAGCTGTAGTTATCATACATTAGATTTTTGTTTGCATTTCTTAGACCTAAATAACAGCAAAAATAGGTACTTCAGTTCAAGTAATTTTGTATTTCTCATTGCTCTTCTTGGCGAGCATTGTAGGTCAAAAAGTTCTTTTTTTATTCTTGGTGTCAAGTTTGTATTCATATTTCTATCTATAGTGACCAAAAGTTGTCACTCAATGGAATCAGTTTAGTGAGCTGTACAAACTAAATTAGCAAACTCTATCTAGTTTCTACTGAATATGTGTCTAAGTCACAGTTGGCTATCTTGCTAGTGGCCTGAGTTAAAAGTTCAGTGAGATAATGAACTAACCCAACCTTTCACTTTTAGGGGATATCCCTTGCATATTGGAGGCTCATTAACAGAGCTTTTGCTCTGAGATTGATCACAGTGTACTTGTTCTGAGGGGGTAACAGGCAGGAAGGTCAGGGGTCTTCAAACAAACGGAGGAAAGAGGCTGCAAGTGCCAGACATTTTTATCTCTCTTAAGCGGCAGAAGGAAACAAACCAGCAATATTTTTTCTTCTCTATACAAATTTAAAAGGAAATTTCTCTTAAAATGCTGTGTTGTCATGACACCTGGTTTCACCTGAAGCTAAGTACTCTCAAACCTTGAGTTAACCGATACATTTCTTTTTCTTATGGAAATGTTGTGTTAAGCTATGTTAATGTACCCCAGACTCTTATCTTCAAGTTGGTTCCGCCAAATGGCCCAACCTACTTACTCAGGTATTGTTCCCCTAATCTATGTAAATGAAAGTATTTGTTGGTAATCTGCCCTTCTACAAGATTCAAGTCAATCGTTTTATGGACAGGGATGAATTATCTGGTACCATTCTAAATTTTACGACATTCCTTTCTTTTCATTAACAGATTGTGAGTGACTATATAACAATAATGTTTCCTGTCTGAGGACAGTCTTTGGATTAAACCCTCTAGCTAATTCTGTTATTTTAAAACATAAATTATGGGAGTAGGTCTGGTCTTTACAAGGATGTATCCTGCCTGAGGACAATCTTTGGATTAAACCTTCTGACCAACTCTGTTATCTTAAAATGTAAATTATGGGAGTAGGTCTGGTGAGGTCTTTACAACCTCCAGACATTCTTTGGATTCATTGAAGAGTATATAACTCCATTGCTAACACTAGCAAAGGGGGTACTCTTTTGCCCCCTTCTGATGCCTATGTCAGAAGCTTTCTCTATCTCCTTTATACTTTAATAAAACTTTATTACACAAAAGCTCTGAGCGATCCAGCCTCGCCTCTGGCCCCGGATTGAATTCATTTCCTCCGGAGGTCAAGAATCCTGCATCTTATCGTTCAGCAACAACCTTCCAGTTCTAACAGGTTTTCTTACTTTGAGACATGGTAAATATCTATTACAAATACAACTGACATTTAATTTTTAAATTATTGCCTGTATTTGTTTCTAATATACTCAAGAAGTATGCATAATTCCCATCTGCTCAAATATTGATTCTGATATATGATATAGTAAATTCAAGAATGGTTGGTTTGCATACTAAACTTCACAAGTGACTCATAATATGTTACAGTTATACTGCCATTTAGAGTTCTACAAAGTCTTTCCATAAATACTATCTGTGAGCAAACTAGGGAAACAAAATCATAATATCCTTAGTATCTAACTCAATGCTAGCTCATGGAAGGTATATATACAGGGATTTAATGAACTCATTAGAGTCTCTCAGCAAATCAAAGATGCTATGATAATTTTAACATGCTCACAAATTCTTTGGTATTCTTTTATTAGTTTCTGATTATTGCCACATGACAAATTACCACAAAGTTAATGGCTTAAAACCACACAAATTTATTGTCTTATAGATCTCAGTCAGTCAGTTCAGTTGCTCAGCCATGGTCGATTCTTTATGATCCCATAGACTGCAGCATATGAGGCTTCCCTGTCCCTCAACAACTCCTGGAGCTTAATCAAACTCATGTCCGTTGGGCGCCACTTGCCGGACCAGCCGGGAGATTTCAGCGAGCAACACGGCGTGTTCCTTTAGGCTAAGAAATAAAGACACAGAACAGATGGGGTCAAGAGGATCGCTGCAGTCAGCGATCATTCTTTATTTCTCAGGGTTACATTTATACTAAACCAAGAAGAGAATCTTAAGAAGAGAAAATATTTTTCCATAAAACATCACTTTGAGATAACAATCACCAGAACTCTCTGATAACGTCAAGGGTTAAGAAGGGCATCCCGTTTATCTTAAGGGTGGTCGTGAAAGGCTTATCTATCTGCATCATGTGTGCATTCAAGGCTTACTAGTGTTCTGATTAACTTTGGGTTCCAGGAGAGGGGTGGCGGGACAGAGAGCTATGTCCTTGAACAGACCCTTGATAATCAATCAAGGCAGCTCCCAGAGTCAGCTCTTTCAAGCCGCTCCCCGCATCATCCAACCATCTCATCCTCTGTTGTCCCTTTCTCCTCCTGCCTTCAATATTTCCCAGCATCAGGGTTTTTACAGGTGAGTCAGTTCTTCATCAGGTGGCCAAAGTATTGGAGTTTCAACTTCAGCATCAGTACTTCCAATAAATAATCAGGATTGATTTCCTTTAAGATGGACTGATTGGATCTCCTTGCTGTACAAGGGACACCCAAGAATTTTCTCCAACACCACAGTTCAAAAGCATCAAGTCTTAGGTGCTCAGCTTTCTTTACAACTCTTACATCCATACATGACTACTGGAAAATCCACAGCTTTTACTAGATGGACCTTTGTTGCAAAGTAATGTCTCTGCTTTTTAACACGCTGTCTAGGCTGGTCATAACTTTTCTTCTGAGGAGCAAGCACCTTTTAATTTCATGACTGCAGTCACCACCTGCAGTGATTTTGGAGCTCCCCCCCACAAATAAAGTCTGTCACAATTTCCATTGTTTCCCCATCTATTTGCCATGGGACTGGATGTCAAGATCTTAGTTTCTTGAGTGTTGAATTTTAAACCAACTTTTTCACTCTCCTCTTTCACTTTCATCAAGAGACTCTTTAGTTTTCCTTTGCTTTCTACCATAAGGGTGGTGTCATCTGCTTATCTGAGTTTATTGACATTTCTCCCAGCAATCTTGATTCCAGCTTGTGCTTTATCCAGTCCAGAATTTCACATGATGTGCTCTGCATATAAGTTATATAAGCAGGGTGACAATATACAGACTTGATGTACTACTTTCTTGACTTGGAACCAGTCTGTTGCTCCATATCCAATTCTAACTGTTGCTTCCTGATCTGCATACAGATTTCTCAAGATGCAGGGCAGGTGGTCTGGTATTCCCATCTCTTTAAGAATTTTCCACAGTTTGTTTTGATCCACATAGTTAAGGGCTTTGGCATAGTCAATAAAACAGAAGTAGATGTTTTTCTGAAACTCTCTTGCTTTTTTGGTGATTCAACAGATGTCAGCAATTTATTTCTGGTTCCTCTGCCTTTTCTAAATCCAGCTTGAACATCTGGAAGTTCATGGTTCATGTACTGTTAAAGCCTGGCTTGGAGAATTTTCAGCATTACCTTGCTAGCCTGTGATATGAGTGCAATTGTGTGGTAGTCTGAGCATTTTTTAGCATTGCCTTTCTTTGGGATTGAAATGGAAACTGACCTTTTCCAGTCTTTGACCACTGATGAGTTTTCCAAATTTGTTGGCATATTGAGTGCAGCATTTTCACAACATCATCTTTCAGGATTTGAAATAGCTCAGCTGGAATTCCATCACCTCCACTAGCTTTGTTTGAAGTGATGCTTTCTAAGGTCCACTTGACTTCACATTCCAAAATGTCTGGCTCTAGGTGAGTGATCAAACCATCATGGTTATCTGGGTCATGAAGATATTTTTTGTATAGTTCTTCTGTGTATTCTTGCCATCTCTCCTTAATATCATCTGCTTCTGTTAGGTCCATAATATTTCTGTCCTTTACTGTGCTCATCTTTTGCATGAAATGTTCCCTTGGTATCTCTAATTTTCTTGAAGAGATCTCTAGTCTTTCCCACTCTATTGTCTTCCTCTATTTCTTTGCATTGACTGCTGATGAAGGCTTTCTTGCTATTCTTTGGAACTCTGTATTCAAATGGGCAATCTTTCCTTTCCTCTGTTGCTTTTCACTTCTTTTCTTTTCACAGCTCTTTGTAAGGTCTTCTCAAACAACCACTTTGCCTCTTTGCATTTCATTTTCTTGCGGATGATCTTATAGTTCTACAGGTCATGAATCCAAAGTAGATTGACCTTCCAAGAAGGATTTCAGTTTTCTGAATTGCCTTTTTAGTTGCCAGAGCCTACCTTGGCTTCACTTGTGGTTCTGCCTCATTGTGATCTCTGCTTTTGTTTTTTTTTTTTTTTTTTGGTCATCATAACTGCTTCTCTGATTCTTACCCTTCTGTTTGGTCTTATAAGAACTTTTCTGATTATGCTGATCACACCTGGATAATCGAGGATAATCTTTCATTTTACAGATGCTTAATAATATCTACAAAGTCTCTTTTGTCATATAAGGTAAACTATACATATGTTTCTGAGATTAGGAAATGAACACTTTCGGAGGAGGGGAAGGTGTGTAGCCTATCACACCTCTCAAGAAGGAGTCTAATTTCATTTCCTTTGACAATGAAATGGGCTTGGTAACTTGTTTAGAGAATAGAATATGATGAAAACAATGCTGCATGATTTTCCAAAAAAGGTCATGTCAGTATACTTACACAGCTTTTACGTGGCTTTTGCCTATAGTTAACAATATATTGTGCACTTAAAATTTAAGAGGGCCTTCTTCATATTAAATGTTTTTAAAACCCACACAAACATACATGTATATATTTGAAGGTAAAGTTTGGAGAAAAACATAAATGTGAAAGTTAACCCCACTGGAAGCCACAACAAATTTGGGGAAGGCTTTTTACTTTTATAATTTTTTATATGAGATGGGACCTCTAACCATTTTTTTTTCTGGATACTGGAGAAAATGTCATTTAGTTCTAAGATCAATAATTTATCCCAAAGCTCAAACTTTTCTTCCATAATTGCTTCCTTCAATATTCCCTGAATTAATAGCACTTGTACACACCTGGGTTTCCCTCATGTCTCAGGTCATAAAGAATCTACTTGCGATGCAGGAGACCTGGGTTTGATCCCCGGGTCAGGAAGATTCCCTGGAGAACGAAATGGCTACCCACTCCAATATTCTTGCCTGGGAAATTCCATGGACAGAGAAGCATGGTGGGCTACAGTCCATGAGGTTGCAAAGAGTCAGACACAACTGATAGACTAAGTACGCACACACACCTAGAAACTATCTTTTACTTTACTTTCTCATTTCTTACATGTAACTGGTCATCAGATTTGAAAGCCTCTGCTTCTTAATAGTTCTCAAATCTCTCTCTCTCTCTCTCTCTCTCTCACTCTCACCCCTGACCCTCACCCTTCTATCCATAGCTTTAATTCTCATCTGGGCAACATCGGCAGTCACTAAGTTTTCTTGTCACCTCTTGCTTTTTCCCTTTCTGAATAATTCTCCATCTTCATTTTAGCATTTTCTTTCTACAGAGAAAATTGAATTATGTTATCCTAGGTATTGATTCCATTTACTGAGTTCTTGCCATGTACCAGCCCCAGTGACTTGTCTTTTACCTATGATATTAATGTCTTTGGGCTACTATAGCAAAATGCCATCAAGTATGTGACTTAAGCAACAGTTTTTTTTGTTTTGTTTTGTTTTTTTAGATTTCTCAGTCCGATATCAAGGTTTTGGCCTAGTCAGTTTCTGGTAATGGCTCTTTTCCTGCCTTGGAGACAACTGGCTTCTCTGTGTTCTCATGTGACCTTTTTTTGGTGTGCACTTGGATAAAGGAAATAACTCTAAGGTGTCTCTTCTCCTAAAACACTAAACCTATCAGATGAGGGCTGTCCTCTTAAGATGGCATTTAAACTTAATTAGCTTCTTTAAAGCCCCATTTCTAAATTGAGCCACACAGAGGGTTAGGTCTTCAAAAATGAACTTCATGAGAATACAAAATTCTGCCCACTATATCTGTGTAACTGGATTTGATTTTTTAAATAATTTTTATTTAATAATTTTTACAAATTTTATTTTTTTTTTAATTAAAGGATAAGTGCTTTGCAGAATTTTGTTGATTTTCATCATATATCAACAGGAATCAGCCCTAGGTATACATATGCTCCCTCTCTCTTGAAACTCCCTCCCATCTCCCTCCCTTTCCCACCACCCCTCTAGGTTGTTACAGAGCCCCTGTTTGGTTTCCTTGAGTCATACAGCAAATTCCCATTGGCTATCTATTTTACATATGACAATTTAAGTTTCCTTGCTACCCTCTCTATATATCTCACCCTCTGCTTTCTGCCTAACCCCATGTCAATAAGTCTGTTCTCTATGCCTATGTCTCCATTGCTTCTCTGCGTATAATTTTATCAGTACCATCTTTCTATATTCCATATATGTGCAATAATATATGATGCTTATTTTTTTCTTTCTGACTTACTTTACTCTATATAATAGGATCTAGGTTCATTCACCTCATTAGAACTGACTCAAATGCATTCTTTTTAATGGCTGAATAATGTTCCTTTGTATATATGTACCACAGCTTCTTTACCCACTCATTTGTTGATGTATATCTAGGGTGCTTCCATGTTCCAGTTATTGTAAATAGTGCTGCAATGAACATTGGGATACATGTGTCTTTTCCAACATTGGGGTACATGTGCTTTCCTCAGAGTATATGCCTAGGAGTGGGATTGATGGGTAATATGGTGATTTTATTCCTAGTTTTCTTAAGGATCACCATACTGTCTTACATAGTGGCTGTATAAGTTTACATTCCCACCAGCAGTGCAAGAGGATTCCCTTTTCTCAATACCCTCTTCACCATTTATTGCTTGTAGACTTTTTGATGACCTTTCTGACTGCTGTGAGGTGATACTTCATTGTAGTTTTGATTTTTGTTTCTCTAGTAATGAGTGAACATTATTTGTCATTGCCTTTCTTTGGGATTGGAATGAAAACTGACTTTTTTCAGTCTTTGGCCACCGCTGAGCTTTCCAAATTTGTTGGCATATTGAGTGCAGCACTTTCACAGCATCAACTTTAAGGCTTGGAAATAGCTCAACTGGAATTCCATCACCTCCTCTAGCTTTCATAGTGTTCATAGTGATGCTTCCTAAGGCCAACTTGAAATTGCATGCCAGGATGTCTGATTCTAGGTAAGTGATCATACCATCCTGATTATCTGGGTCACAAAGACCTTTTTTGTGTAGTTCTTCTGTGTATTCTTGCCATCTCTCCTTAATATCTTCTGCTTCTGTTAGGCCCATACCATTTCTGTCCTCTATTGTGCTCATCTTTGCATGAAATATTCCTTTGATATCTCTAATTTTCTTGAAGAGATCTCTAGTCTTTCCCACTCTATTGTCTTCCTCTATTTCTTTGCATTGATCACTGTGGAAGGCTTTTTTAAAATTATTTTTTATTGAAGGATGTTGGTATTCTTTGGAACTCTTAATTCAAATGGAGATATATATATATAATTTATATTAATATATATAATTATATTAATACATTATATAATATATATAATAATATAATATTAATAATTAATATATATATATTTCCTTCTTCTTTGCCTTTAGCTTCGCTTATTTTCTCAGCTATTTGTAAGGCCTTGTCAAACAATGATTTTGCCTTTTTTTACCTTTCTTTCTCTTGGAGATGGTCTTGACCACGGCCTCCATATGTTGTTCTTCAGGTACTCTGTCTGTCAGATCTAATCTCTTGAATCTTTTGTCAATCCCACTGCATAAACATAAGGGATTTGATTTAGGTCATACTTGAATGGTCTAGTGGTTTTCCCTACTTTCATCAATTTAAGTCTGAATTTGGCAGTAAGGAGTTCATGATCTGAACCATAGTCTGCTCCTTGTATTGTTTTTACTGACTGTATAGAGCTTCTCCATCTTTGACTGCAAAAAAAATATAGCCAATAGGATTTCAATATTGACCATCTGGTGATGCCCGTCTGTAGAGACTATTCTTGTGTGGCTGTATCATCAAAAACAAGAGCCTTCCAGAAAAGTAACTACTTTTGCTTTATTGACTACACCAAAGACTTTGACTGAGTAGATCAAAACAGAGGAAAACTCTTCAAGAGATGGGAATACCAGACCACCTGACCTGCTTCCTAAGAAATCTGTATGGAGGCCAAGAAGCAACAGTTAGAACTGGACATGGAACAACAGACTGGTTCCAAATTGGAAAAGGAGTATGTTAAGGCTGTATATTGTCACCCTGCTTATATTCAGATATATCACGTGAAATTCTGGACTGGATGAAGCACAGATGGAATCAAGATTGCTGGGAGAAGTATCAATAACCTTATATACACAGATGACACCACCCTTATGGCAGAAAGTGAAGAAGAACTAAAGAGTCTCTTAATGAAAATGAAAGAAGAGAGTGAAAAAGTTGGCTTAAAACTCAACATTCAGGAAACTAAGATCAACGCATCTGGCCCCATCACTTCATGGCAAATAGGTGGGGAAACAATGGAAATTGTGACAGACTTTACTTTCTTGGACTTCACTCCAAAATCACTGCAGGTGGTGACTGCAGCCATAAAATTAAAAGACGCTTGCTTCTTGGAAGAAAAGTTATGACCAAACCAGACAGCATATTAAAAAACAGAGACATTAATTTGCCAACATAGGTCCATCTAGTCAAAGCTATGATTTTTCCAGTAGTCATATATGGATGTGAGAGTTGGACTAATAAGAAATCTAAGTGCCAAAAAATGATGCTTTTGAACTGTGGTGTTGGAGAAAACTCTTGAGCATCCCTTGGACAGCAAGGAGATCCAACCAGTCAATCCTACAGGAAACCAGTCGTGACTGTTCATTGGAAGAACTGTTGAACCTGAAACTCCAATGCTTTGGCCACCTGATGCAAAAAAACAGACTCATTGGAAAAGAACCTGATGATGGAAAAGATTGAAGGCAGGAGGAACAGGGGATGACAGAGGATGAGATGGTTGGATGGCATCACCGATGTGAAGGGCTCAAGGTTGAGTAGGCTCTGGGTGTTGTTGATGGACAGGGAAGCCTGGTGTGCTACAGTCCATGGGATCGCAAGCAGTCGGACACGACTGAGTGACTGAACTGAACTGAACAATGAGTGATATTGAGTTTCTTTTTATGTGTTTGTTAACCATCTATATGTCTTTGTAGAAATGTTTGTTTAGGATTTCTACCTGCTTTTTGATTGAGTTGCTTGTCTTTCTGGTATTGATTTGTATGAGCTGCTTGCATATTTTGGAAATTAATCCTTTGTCATTGTCATTTGCTATTATTTTCTCTTATCCTGAAGGTTGTCTTTTCTATCCCCTTTTATGGCTTCCTTTGCTTTGTAAAAGGTTTTATGTTTAATTAGGTCCCACTTGCTTATTTTTGCTTTTATTTCCTTTACTCTATTAGGTGGATCATAGAAGATCTTGCTTTGCTTTAAGTCAAGTGCTCTGCTTATGTTTCCTCTAAGAGTTTTATAGTTTCTGACCTTACATTTAGGTCTTTAATCCATTTTAAGTTTATCTTTGTGAATGGTGTTAGAAAGTGTTCTTATTTCATTCTTTTACAAGAAACTCTTCAAGTTTCCCGACACTCACTGAAGTGGTTGTATTGGCCCCATAATATATTCTTGCCTCCTTTGTCAAAAATAAGGTAACTAGAGGTGTGTGAATTTATTCTGTGCTTTCTATCTCGTTCCATTGGCCTATATTTCTGTTTTTATGCCAGTACCTTATTGTCCTGATGACTGTAGCTTTGTAGTGTAGACTGAAGTCAGGAAGGTTGATTTCTCCCAGTTCCATTCTTTGTTCTTAAGATTGCTTTGGTTATTTGGGGTCTTTTGTGTTCCCATATGAATCGTGGAATTTTTTTGTTCTAGTTCTGTGAAAAACGCCATTGGTAATTTGATAGGAATCAGATTGAATCTGTAGATTGCATTTGGTGATATAGTCATTTTCACAATATTAATTCTTCCTACCCAGTAACATGTAATATCTCTCCATCTGTTTATGTCATCTTTGATTTCTTTCATCAGTGTCTTATAACTTTCTGTAGCCAATTCTTTTGTCTCCTTAGGTAAGTTTATTTCTAGATATTTTATTCTTTTTGTTGAAATGGTGAATGGTTAGTCCTTTAATGGACCGGAACCTGGTGGTCCAGAGTCAACAGTGAGAAAGTGAAAGAAGGAAAGAGGGTAATATTCCCTGGGTTACACAGCCGGCTTTTACATTCCAGGGAATCAGCCAGAAATAGAGAGATAAAGAGAGGAAGAGAAAGAAAGAAAGAAAGACACACACAGGAACCAAAGCTCTGATGGAGCAAAGGTGTTTTAGTCAACATGGTGTAGACATATATACTGTCTTACAAGGTAATTATTCTCAGCAAAGATAAAGATTAAAATTCAAACTTACAAAACACAAGATGATCCCTATTAAAGAGAGAAGAGAGTACTTATCACCATAATGAGAAACTAACAAAGGAAATGCCTGGATACCTCAGCCCCAAGAAAGGCGTGCTTCTCCTCTTAATTCCTGAGTATTCAGGAATTAATAAGGACCAAAGGATTCCTGACAGATCCAAAACACCACACAGGAAGCCTCCTGTTAAATGCTTCCTGGCAGTGAATGGGATTGATTCGTTAATTTCTCTTTCTGATTTTTCATTGTTAGTATATAGAAATTAGAAATGCAAGTGATTTTTGTGTATTGATTTTGTATCCTGCAATTTTGCTGAATTCACTGATTAGACCTATTAATTGTTTGATAGTACAGGGTTTTCTGTTTATAGTAGTATGCCATCTGCAAATAAGAGAATTTCACATCTTCTTTTCTGATCTGGATTCCTTTTATTTCTTTTTCTTCTCTGATTGCCACAGCTAGCACTTCCAATACTGTGTTGAATAGTAGTGGTGAGAGTGGGCATCCTTGTCTTGTTCTTGATTTCAGAGGTAATCCTTTCAGTTTTTCACCATTAAGGATAATGTTTGCTGAGGGCATATCATATATAGCCTTTACTATATTGAGATAGGTTCTTTCTATGCCCATCTTTTGAAGAGTTGGAATCATAAATGGGTGCTGAATTTTGTCAAAGGCTTTTTTCTCTGTCTATTGAAATTATCATATGGATTTTATCTTTCAATTTGTTAATATGGTGTATCACATTGACCAATTTGTGTATGTTGAAGAATCCTTGCATTCCTAGGGTAAACCCAACTTGATCTTAGGGTATGAGTTTTTTAATGTGTTGTTGAATTTTGTTTGCTAGAATTTTGTTGAGGATTTTCACATCTATGTTCATCAGTGTTATCAGCCTGTAAGTTTCCTTTTTTTGTGTGTTGTTTTTGCCTAGTTTTTAGATGTGTCTTTAAGTCTGAAGTGGGTTTCTTGTACACAGGATATATATATATGGATCTTGTTTTTGTATCCATTCAGCCAGTCTGTGATTTTTGGTTGGAACATTTAATCCATTTACATTTAAAGTAATATAATATAATATATATATGCCTATTGTCATTTTCTTAACTGCTTGGGGTTTGTTTTTGTAGGCCTTTTTTTTCTCTTGTATTTCCTAACTATATAAGTCCTTTTAACATTTGATGTAAAATTGGTTTGGTGACACTAAATTCTCTTAACTTTTGCTTGTATGTAAAGCTCTTGATTTCTCCATCAATTTTGAATGAGATCCTTGCAGGATAGACTAATTTTGGATGTAGATTTTTCCCTTTCTGTACTTTAAATATATCCTGTCTTTCCTTCTGGCCTGCAGAGTTTCTGCTGAGAGATGAGCTGTTAAGCATATGGGTTTCCCCTTGTATGTTGCTTTGCCTTTGCTGCTTTTAATTTCTTCCTTTTTGTTTAGTTTTTGTTACTTTGATTAGTATGTGTATTGGCATGTTTCTCTTTGGTTTTATCCTGTATGGTACTCTTTGTGCTTCTTGGACTTGATTGGCTAGTTCTTTTCCCATATTGGGGAAATTTGCAACTATAATCTCTTCAAAAATTTTCTCAGTGCCTTTCTTTTTCTCTTCTTCTTCTGGAACTCCTATAATCTGAATTTTGGCGCATTTAATGTTGTCCTGGAGGTCTCTGAAACTATCCTCAGTGATTTTCATTCTTTTTACTTTATCCTATTCTTCAGCATTTCTTTCCACCATTTTATCTTTAAGATCACTTATCTGTTCGGTTTCAGGTATTCTGCTATTGATTCTTTCTAGAGTATTTTTAATTTCAGTAATTGTGTTTTTTGTCTCTATTTGTTTATTCTTTCTTTCTTCAAGGTCTTTGTTATCTGATTCTTTCACTTTCTACATTCTTTTTTCAGTTTCAGATCATACTTACTATCATTATTCTGAATGCTTTTTTCAGATAATTTGCCTATTTCCTCTTCATTTAGTTGGAACTTATATGTTTCAAGGTTGTTCCTTCATGTGCACAGTATTTCTCTGCATTTGCTTTTTAAAATTTTTTTTTAAAATTTTTTAAGTTGCTTTTTAAATTTTATCTATTGTGTTTGATCTTTCCTTTCCCGGGCTTCAAGGTTGAATTCTTTCTTCCTTTTGGTTTCAGCCCTCATAAGGTTTGTCTAGTGATATGTGTAATCTTCATGAAGTGTGTGACTTGTGCTTGTGTTCTGGTGGAAGGAATTGAGTTTTTCTTCTTTTTCTCTTTTTTCCTCTGCTGGGCAGTGTTGTGAGGTGTTAATCCTGTCTGTTGATGACTGGGTTTTTATTTTTGTTGTTTGGATGAGGTATCCTGCACAGATGTTGCTGGTAGTTGGGTGATGTCTGGTTTTGTATACAAGTGGTTGCCCTTGTGGGAGTGCTCACTAATTAATACTCCCTGGGGTTAGGAGTTCTCTGGTGGTCTGGGGTCTTGGAGTCAACACTCCCACTCCAAAGGCTCAGGAATTGATCTCTGGCTCAGAAATGGAGGGTCCACAGGTGGCTTGTAATGGCATTAAATGGGATTGAAATAAATACCAAAAATAAGAAGCAAAAACCATACCCCAGGCAAACGGCTATTACAAAAGCAGTCAAATAATAACTAAAATAAAGGAATATATATATATATATATATATATATATATATATTTATATATATATATATCCATAAGCAAAACCAAAACAGATCAACAACAATAAAGTACAATAGGTTGACCCAACAAACAAAGGAAACAAAAAATGATATCCACCAGTTAAAAACAAAGCTAACTAAAATACAACCTGGGAAGCAAAACTAAAGCAAGGTACCAACTGGGGAGTAAAGCAATGAAAAGAAAGCAAACCAAAAAACACAGTGAAAAGAAATTGACAAAAGGAAAGAAAGAGGGGAAGAATAAAAATGCAATATGAAATAGAGGTAGATAAAAAAGATTTATGTATATTAAAGATTAACTGCAATGCAAAAAGAGCACTAGGAAAAGCACACAAAAGAATGAATGTAGAAAATTAATTAAAATAAAAAATACTAAAATTGAAATTAAAAGAAAAAAAAAATAGGAAAACCCCACAGAACCACAAAAGGACATGAAAGAAATAGAGTGTGTGATTTTAAAAAATTCTCAAAAGCTTAAATAGATTTAGTAATATTAATAAAACCAGCAACTACAACAACAGAGGTGGGGGGAGGGAAAGGAAAAAAAGAAAGAAAGAAAAATCCATAAGCAACTTCAGAACATGTCAAAATGTAAAAATAATAAATGTTTTTCTTGACTCTCTGCTGTCAGTGTCCTTTCCCTCCAGGGTGTCACAGTCCACCTTGCTTTTCTAGGATGCCCTCCAACACTGTGCTGGTCTTTGGACCTGCTGTGGGGACAGCTCAAACTCTTATCTGGTCCTGCTCCTGTGTATTCTTGCCTCCAGTGTCCACAGCTGTCAGAACTAGCTCATTTTCTTTTATGGGAACTCTCCTTTTATATATTCAATAGGCAGAGTCTGCCTAGTTGATAGTGTGGATTTAATATGCAGCTTGTTCAGCTGGTGGGAAGGTTTTGGGTCCTCTTCCTTAGCCACACTGCCTATGGGTTTCAATTATAGTTTTATCTCTATCTCTGCATGTGAGTCATCCATAGGTTTTGTTCCTGAGGCTGCTGTGGAAGACGCAGGTCTGCCCCAGTGAGGACCAGATGTGGAGGTGGTGCAGCTGCTTGGCTCACAGGGGCCCTGGCATCACCAGGTACTCAGGAGAGCTGGCAGCTAGGGAAGCAGGAAATATGGTACTCTAGAAGGTCATGGCAACCCAATCCTGTATTCTTTCCTGGAGAATCTCATGGACAGAGAAACCTGGCAGGCCACAGTCCACAGGGTTGCAAAGAGTCAGACATGATCAATCAAAGTGACCCCACATGTATGGATGCAGGACTTTTTGTAGCATCTGGTAGCTCTGTCCCAGCAGGGATCATGCATGAAGGTGGTGCAGTAGCTTGGATCATGGGGACCCTGGCAATGCTGGCTACACAAGAGTGCTGGCACTACTGTCACAGGAGATATGGTGTTATTAGGGCTTTTTCTGGCCTGTGGCAGCTCTGCCCCAGTGAGGATTGAGCATGAACGTGGGGCAGCTAGTTGGGTCCCAGGAACCCTGGAGGTGCCAAGTGTGTAGGGACACTGACAGCCTCAGCCACAGGAGCTGTGGCCCAATCAGAGTTTTTCTAACCTCTGTCAGCTGGTGATCAGAAGGTCTCTTTGACTTGTCTTTCTCTGTTGTTCCACCCATTCAGGCACTTAAGGGGCTCCCCTGGCTGGGATTCTTCTCTGTTGTTTGGCACATCAGGTACTTTAAAGGACCAGCCTCTATTGTTCAGTTGCCAGTGCTGACAGTGTGAGGAGAGAGGCTACATTGATGGCTCTGCCCTTACATATGACTCTTCAGTATTGCCTTGCCTCCATGGCTGCCTGGTTTTCCTCCACAGGCATTTCCTACTACAGTCTTCTCCCTCAGGTCTCCTTGGGCCATGTCTCCATAGTCAACAGCAGACTTCACCCTGGGATTGCTCCACAATCGCTATGCTCCAGCTCCTAGCTGCCATGCCTTCTAGGGGACCTGTGTCCATGTCCAGAGTACATATGGCTGCAGCAAGGATTGTCTGTGTGATTTTCATTCCATTTAGATTGTCACACATCAGCTGCTTCACTCTCAGCTTCAAATGTTTCTCCTCTGTCCCAAAGAATTGCCCTGATGGTAGGGATCAGACCCCTGCTCCATTTCCCCCACCCACCAAGGGCAGGTCCAGTTTTACTAACTCTCCTCTTTTTCTCTCTGCTTCCTATGTCCTACCAAGTTTTGTGTGGTTCTATATATTCTTTTCCAGTGATCAGGTACTGCTGCCCACTCTCAGAGGGTGTTCTGGAAGCTCTTCTGTGTCTAAAGGTGTGTATCTGATGTATCCATGGAGAAAGATGTATTTCACATCGAGTTACCCCTCTGCCACCTTGTTCTCTTCCTGATTTGATTTTTTATCACAATGAAGCTACTACGTAGACTTTATTATTACCATTTTATAAGTATCCCCAAACAGAAAGGACTGTTTCAATCACTATTTGAATGTAGAACTTCCTTATTATAGGAAGTTGCATCCTGGTTGCATGGTTGCAAACTGAGCAATAATACCTGACCATAAATTACCTACCATTTGGTGATTTCCTGTAGGTTTCACAAATAAACACCTGAATGATTTCTCCTGTTGACTATTTATCTCTCCACGTTGGGCATTCTGATTATCAGACCATGGTATGTAAGCTTCCGTGTCTTTATACATGATTCTTTGCCTAGTTAGCTTTCTACTCATTTTTAAAGCTTATTACATGTCACCTCTTGCAAGAAATCAAGACTTACCCCTCTCAACTATGTACTTTCATGGGAATAGATTTTTCCTAATACCTTCAATTGCACCCTTTGCCTATATGTTACTTCATTGGGGAGCCATAGTTTCCTCTATTCCTTCCCCAATTGCTTATGAAATCTTTGATGTTAATGCCTGAGTCTCAGCATTCTCTAGCAGGGAGCATAGCAAGTGAGAGATAGATAGATTTCCATACATGTTAAATGAATCACTTAGGGTTCTGTATAGTTAAGTACAGGTCATCCTTCCTTAGCAGTAGAAGTTGTGTTCTTTTTTTCTTTTCATCTCATCTGTTCCTATTTACCCTGATGACTGGTAAGTTCAGTGTTCCAAAATTTTTCTTACCTCAAAATTGTAATGTCTGTGTATGGATTTAAAAATGATTTTTGCATTTTAAGTAACAGTGTCCATTCTTTTGGAACAAATTTTACCTAAGTCTCAACCTGAGAATGTGAAACTTACAGAAAATTCCATTCTACTATTAAACTTTGGAATGTAATTTTAGAAGTGAAAACAGAATCCAGAAGTTAAATATCATTTCTAAATTGGCATTTAGTTGGAGCATAGTATTGAAAATTGTCTTTCAATTTTCAGTTAGCTTGTCAGCTGGTATATTGCTCAATTACTTCAAGATACAATATCTGCTACCATAGTAGCCTAAGGACCTTAAAAAATGATACATGACTAGTGGAATTAAATTTTGTATACAACAGGTGTCTTGTTACATTTTAAGGATCATAAAATACTGTTCCTTCATATCAAGAATTAAAAAAAAAAACCAATGATTTTTTTCATTCATAATGAAATAAAGAGTTTAACAAAGGGCTTTAGGTTTGCAGTGTATTAATAGACTACAATATATTTTTTGCTTATCTGAATAATAATTACACATTTACAAATTAAACCATCAAGCTTGGAAAATACATTCAGTAGCAATACCTAGAAGTATGTGTTTTTCATTTTCCATTGATTAAGTAGTGCCAGTTATAACACAGGTTGGAAGATAAAGAAAGCTTTTAGCTGTTGAAGTACATACATGTGTATGAGACATAAAATACTTCAACATTTCTTAACTTGGAGCTCATCATTTAACCATAAGGACCAAATATCAAGGTGTCTTTATAATGATATTTAATAAAGAAATTTGCAAACCTTTGCACCTTATACAGTATTTTTGCTTCAGTATTCTGGCATAGACTTTAAAATGGATATCCTTCCCTCACTGTCATATGTTATTGCTAAATACTTTAGAGATATATTAAATACAGTTATCATTTTCCCTAATTTTTATGTAATATACTCAGGGTGATGATTCTGTAAGACAGAGGACAGAGTAGATTTGTGTTAAGGTAAAATGAGAGAGGGTAGAGGGTGGAGGGAGAGGAAACAGCATTAACACTATTAAGGATAGGTCTAACTTATGCACTATTTATAAAACTTTTCCTGAAAAAATATAGCATCAACAGTTATTTTTTTCTTTCATTTTTTAAAAGGTGAAAAACGTGCTGGGGTTTTATTGTTGTTCTTTTTTTTTTTTTTTTTTTTCTGTTTTAAGATTGTTGTCATTGTCTCCTTGGTATGCATTAGTTTGGAATGTGTTAGCCAGCAAGGGCTGCCATAGCAAAATAATGCAGAGTGGGTAGCTTGAACAACAGAAATTTATGTTTTTACAGTTCAGCAGTCTAAATGTTCAAGATCAGCGTGCTAGACAATTTGGTTTCTCCTGAGAGCTCTCTGTTGGCCTACAGAAGGTCACCTTTTGAGGGTGCCCCCACAAGGCCTGTACTGTGTATACATGCCTCATTGGTGCCTCTCTGTCTGTCCTAGTCTCCTCTTCTAACAAGGACACTAGTCAGATTAGACTAAGATCTACTTTAATGATTTAAATCCCTATCTCAAATATAGTCACTTTCTGAGTTATTAAGTTTGGAAGGCCAGTAGATTCTATCCACACAGAAAGTATGGATTTTTACTGTTTTCTTACCTAAAAAATATAGATTTGACTTGTTGAGAATAATATATTTATTTATATCACTTTATGGAACTGTACCTGTTTATTATAATTCCTGTGCAACTGTTTATGTATTACAAATAATATTTACTAAGACTACTACAGGAATGTGACCTTTCATTATGGTCTAGTATGGCCAGCTTCCTGGTGGTTCAAATGGTAAAGAAACTGCCCACAATGCGGGAGACCCAAGTTCAATCCCTGGGTTGGGAAGATTCCCATAGAGAAGGAAATGGCAACCCACCCCGGTATTCTTGCCTGGAAAATCACATGAACAGAGGAGCCTGGCAGGCTCTAGAGTCTATTCAGTCTTATAGAGTCAGATATGATTGAACCACTAACACAGCAACGTGGTCTAGCAAAACAGAAAGAAAAAGAGAAAGATTTCAATATGATTTCTACATTGAATGATAACCATAAGGAGAATATGCTTCTTAAAGAGAAGAGCAATAGAGCTAGAATGAAAAGCTTTCCTCATAGGAAGGCTCTCACTATAAATCTGAAAGCTATGAAGGAACGAAATTTCTTTATAAAGAGATAGAAAGTGTAATAGACCACTGGCTTTTGAAAACCCTATGATGTGTTCACTGTGTAGCACACTTGAAATTGTATTATTATAAACTATATAATTATCTATTTACTTAATAATTAAATATCTTCCATCAAAAGTGATAACAACAGTTGATTCATTCAAAGAGACTATCCATGTAGAACTATATAGAACTTAAATGTGTGGCAATAGCTCAGTGTGAAACAGCATATTATAAAATGGCATCATGGAGAGCCTGGAAAATATAAACATAACTCAGTGCTTGGCCTGTCTGCCATGACTAGACAAAGACCTCCTATTAAGCTTTATTTCACATCATGATTTCAGATATTATTTATTCCATGTTATATATTTTTTCCTTTATCAAGAATTCTAGCATTTGCATTAATGGCATCTTAATAAATAATTATCATCTTAAAAATGCATGTGATTTTCTTACAAATCATTGCTCTTGTTTGAACAACTGAATGGGTACAACTCACTAGGCTTATGGGATACAGACAAACTAAAGGGACCTCTTGCTTTCAAGTTGCTGAGATGTACTGGAGGAGATGAAAAAGCAAGCTAACTTAAAAGACAATATTATAACTGGAAAATTAAAGGTAAACACATGGTGTTTAGAGGCAAGGACTATAATTAGGCTCAGGAGTTCAGTGGTGTCACAGAAGGCTTATGGAAGATGACAACATCAAAAGTAAATTTTGAAGAGAATAGAAGAGAGTATAAAATGAGATAAAGTGAAAAAAATTATCTGAAGTTCTGATGTATATCTATTACAGCATGCTTCCAGGTTAAAGGAGGGAATTTTAATCTCTTAGTACTAAGCAGGAGGTGCAAGATTTTGAGTATTGCCAGGACAGAAGGAAGTAGGACATCTTTCACAAGAAGCCTTATAAAGCCCTGCTAAGGTGTTTAAATTGTATCTCGTAAGCTTTGGAGAGGTCGATATCAAGAATAATATTTTTTAGAGGGTTCTGTAGTCAAATTATCACAAACATAGCAGCTTCAGACCACAAACATTTGTAATCTCAGTTTCTGTGGGTCAGGGGTCCAGACACGGCTTATTTAGGTCCCCTCCTTAAGGATTCACAAGCTACAAGGAAGAGACAGCTGCACTGTTTTCACATGGATACTCAGTTGGAGAAAAAAATCCCCTTACAAATTCATTTAGGTTGTTGACAGAACTTGTTTCCTTGTGGATGAATGACTGTTTGTCTGCTCGGCTGCCTTGAGTTCTTGGAGGTCACCCTTATATGCTTCTGTACAAGGAGTCCACAATCATAATATAGCTGCTTGTTTCCTCAAGGCCACAGGAGAATTTGTCTGTTTCCTGTCAGCTAAATTATATGACTCATAATATTGTTGTGGGGGTGTTCTATTGATTAGACATAAGTCATTGGCTCCTCCCACACTCAAGAAGAATGCATAATACAATGGTTTGCAATAGTGAGAATAGCAAACAATATGGTCTAGATCAGAATTATTCCTATGGCCCACACCACCAGGGTCAGTATTTCTTGTGAACTTTCCAGAAATTCATATTTTCAGGTCCCACCCCAGACCTACTGAGTCAAAAACTCTGGGAGTGGGGACGAGTATTCTGTGTGTTAGCAAGGTCTCCAAGAGACTTGGATGCATGCTAAATGTTGAGAACCACTGACCTAGGTGATCGATCTTGTTCTCCTAGAAGTAAGGTTTTTATGTATCACCTGGCAATACTAAAAAATGATCTGAGGAATGTTTTTGAAAATCAGATTATCTCCATTAGGATTAATAAGAATGGTTGTAGTGAAAGAACAAAAAGAGAGACTAAAAACAAAGAGTTAAGGTATGAAGCCAGGCTCAAACTGTTAAGTCATGTATAGTAGTATATGGATAAAGGAAGGGAAGTTGAGGAATGGGTAGTGAAAGACATTCCTAAACTAAAGCACGAAAATATACTGTGAATTCTTATCTGCTTTCTATATTTAAAGACATGGCTTGACCATTAATGATACAAAAGGGGAATAGAAAATGGATGTTGGTATTTTATCCAGAGATAGTCTATAGAATGAAAACAATAAGTGCTGAGATATATCCACATTCAAGGAACAGATAGAGAAAAAAATCAGATAAATTTAGTATTAAAAATGTGGTAGGGACAACTAGAGAGACATTTCTTGGAAAATTATAAAAAGAAGAATTAAAAACAGAGGGGATATTCAACAATGCCATATACCACCACATGACAGAAAATTTTTGCTTTGAATGACATAAACCTAACTCAAACCATTTAAATAAATTAATATCTGGATAAGTGAGTTTATCCTTTCCTATTCTTGGAATGTCTAGGTGATGGCTGACAGTCATGGCTGTCTCCAGGGTTTTAAGACATTATTAGGAATTACTTTCTCTGTTTATTTCTCTGCTTCCCCCCTCTCTCTCAATTCTTTTTTAATCTTCCAGACAGTTCCAAGTTCATCTTTTATTCCAGAGTAGGAGAGGAAGAATATGACTTTCTCTCCCCCAGCATCCATATAAATTCTGGAAAAGGGCCCTGATTGGCTCTGCTTGGGTCACATCACTCTCCCAAGAGAATAAAATAGGTCAACTGGCCAGTTTGCATCATGTGTCTACTCTTACAAAAAACAGGCAAATCTAATTTATTAGCAGGCCACCAGAAACACTGTTATTGCTGGTGAGGTAAGTTCTGAGAAATATCTCTTGATTTAGGCAATGAAAAATTCACTGATGCTAGATTAATAGCTGAGCTGCTACAAAAGCAAGACCATGGTGGTTTAATAGGTGTAAAGGAAAGGAGGCCGAAGTGAATGGTCATGTCCTGTCTATGTCATGTACATGTCCTCAAACAGCTTTTCACAGAGAAATTCATCAATGAGCCCCAGTCAATGTTGTTGGCTTTGAGTTCAGTTTTCATGATGGCAAAAATAGAATTTAAAATTATTTGTATCTCTCACCTAGAACAACCACCAGCATACAAAACAAGAGGCTACCTGTCATAGTCCTATTGTTTGCAGCTACTCTTATTCAAGGGGCAGGAAGTCTGCATGGGTCAGGGGTCATGCCCTAACTTCTAGAGTGTGTCCTGCCTGCACTCCATATGCCCTGCCCAGATGATTCTAAGTTCATTTACAGGTCATGAAAATTTCTCTTCTCCATATCGATTTTGCCGAGGAAAATTCTTGCCTGGAAAATTCCATGGACAGAGGAGACTGTCAGGCTGCAATCCACAGGGTCTCACAGAGTCAGCTATGACTGAAGCAGCAGCAGCAGCTTAATTTATAACTTTTAAATATTTAGACATATTCATTTGCATTCTGACCTCTACTCCACAACTGTTAAGGGCAGATAATATGCCTTCAGAAGACAAGGGCTAGTATATATTGTGATTCTGGTCAATCAAATAGTAATAAAATATTCCTAAATAGCACATGGCATTCTGTGCTATAGAAGTCTGGTTCCTTGCTCTGCTAGTTTGTTTTTAATAAATGGTCATAATTATGCCACTAGTTTTTTATACATGTTCTTGGGTGATTACTTCCCATATATATTCTGATTTTAGCTATGTGAATTTGTTTGACTAGTGAGATGATGTCACTGTAACATAACCAGACACTTAAACATGCTTTTTTTTCTTTGGGGTTTGCCTTCTTTTGCTACTCTGAGATTTCTATCATGGAAAAAGCTTGGGCTATCCAGCTATGGATAGCTATGGCAAGAGACACATAGTCAAGTCATTCTATTACTGTAGCTGATATCAAGCCTACTATCAAAAATATGAGTTAGGCGATCACAGGCCATGCAACCTCAGCTGAACTGCTACTTGGCCCCATTGATCAGTTGAATTAGAGCAGATCAGAACTGTATAACTGACACAGAAAATCTGAGAAATGTTAAGCATTTATTGTTTTATACTCACTAAGTGTTGAGTTGGCTTGTTACACAGCAAAATTTACTGAAAAAAAGATTTTTACTCTTCTTTCCTTGTTTCCTTTTGATATATTCTAAACTCACATGGTAAAGAAAATCCTTTAAGTTCTAATCTGTTCACCTCTTTAGCTTTATCTCGTATACTTCTTCCCATCTCTAATGCTTATATTCCATTATGTTGCCATTTATAGCTGTTCGAAGATCTCTAAATATCCCCAATCCACT
Source organism: Muntiacus reevesi (assembly GCF_963930625.1). NCBI lineage: Eukaryota > Metazoa > Chordata > Mammalia > Artiodactyla > Cervidae > Muntiacus > Muntiacus reevesi. The sequence goes on along the minus strand of NC_089259.1, from coordinate 37,163,579 downwards.
CAAAAATCATTAATTTTATCTTTACCTCTTATCCTGCTTGAACTTCTCTTCTGCTGTATGTGTTCATCCTTTTCAAGAAGTAAATATCTTCTGACTTTTCAAGGTCCATTTTCCTTTTTATTTTTTGAACCACTGACATGGAATACTGCTTTCTCATCTTTCCCAGATGACACCCACTTGCTTACATTTTTTGCTCTCTTTCTATTACATTATAGGTGAGCCAAATTCTTGACACCACGGAACTAGTTGTCTGTGCCTTCTCAACATCTGGTAGAGCTGATAATACATTCCTAGGACAGATTTATAGAATGACAGATGAAGGAAGAAGAGGGCAGTGAAAAAGGAGCACTAAAAAAGGAGAAATGTGAACAGATTTCTTGCTAGCTTATTCCCAGGACTAAGGTGAAAGGAAGATAATGACTCAAATCAAGGACAATGGTTTTAATTCATTTAGTTGTCTTTTTGTGTGTGTGTGTGTGTGTGACTGTGGATTTTGGGAGGCTTTAAATTTTTTTTGAGAGGTTCTCCTAGAGCATATCTTTAATTATGATTAAAAAGAGTCACAGCAGAAATAGGGGGATTGACTTTGGGATTAAAGATATTAAAGATAGGGATGTTTTAGCTTTCTTAGTGGTCCATATGGAAAGATACTTCTTTTTCCGATTAAAGGATGTGAGGATTAAAGATGTGAGGATGTGTGTGTGTGTATGTTTGTGTGTACACAAGGAAGTAAGTAGTGATACAGAAAATTGAGTGAGTTCTCTACCAAACTGTCTCTACTTATTCCATGAAGGTTTAGGCAAAGGAAGATTAACAGCTGGACATAAAAGGGAATGGGGGAGATGGAGGAATGCAGTAGTCCAGTAAAAGTCTGGAATAGCTAATGAGCTGACCTTGAGAGAGAGAGAGTAAATCAATGCTATACTAGGAATACTAATACAATACTAATACTAATACTAATATTAATACAACTTAAATTTTTCTTTGTTTTTTGGTCAAATCCTTTTATTGTGTTCTTTCCTTATTGTTGCTTTTAAAATTAGTATCATTTTTTGGCAACCATACTTTCTCGTCTCGTTACAGAAATTTTCTTACTTTTTTAGAAGATAGAATAATAATGTCTGAGCCATATAAAATCCATATTTGAATAAAATGATTTTAGAGTTGTAAACCTTTTGACTTTAATATGATGCCCAAACTTCTCATAATTGTTTCACATTTAGGACTTTTATATATTTTATAAAATAATCAACAGTGAAGGAGATTTATTCATTTTGAGTGATTTAATATATACAAGAATTAATTTGACAGAGTTGTTGTGATAGAATTAGTTTCCCCCTTTATTCCTTGACATAGAAAAATATGAATAATTTGAAGTCTGACTTTTATCCCTCCCCTTCAACATAAGCATCTTGTGACTTCTCAAGAAAAGAACTACTTGTTTCAGAAATAAAATGACTTACAAATCTCTCCTTAGAGTATGATGGTGTCAATACATCACTCTACAATAAATGTTTTAGTTAAAAAAAAGAAAAAAAAATGTTTGGAAGAATCATAATAAAATGAAAAACATCCAGATGTTAGAGTTATTAAAAAAACAAAAGAAACAAACAAACAAACAAAAAAACCCTGGGTTTAAATCTTGGCCTTGCTTCTTTTTACCTTTGTGATCAGGAAGTTTCACATTCTCTCTTAGGGACAATTTCTAGGTTTACTACAATAGGATTACTATTATTATTAACTGAAATAGCACTTCTAAAGTGGAAAACAAAATGTGTGGCACATAATAAGTTCTGGATAAGTGCTTTGCTCCCTCACCCTATGCAATTCCTGAGAGCAACAAAATAAAAACTTACAAAACTATATAGTCATTTTATATTGTAAATAGGCATATCTTTATGAAAAAACAAAAGTTTGTATGAGTTCTCCACATACTGGGGATGTATACCCTATAAAGGTATACACAAACACAGTATATAATTTACATTAAAATGTTAAATATCTTTGAAACTTCCTTTGAGATATTTGCTTTTGCAGTGCTTTGTTTATTTTTCTGTCCTATGTCTAGGTATTGGAATCTAGTTAGGGAGGCAAAGTATCCAAAAGTTATGCAGATATACAAACACCCTTCAAATATATTTTGTCTAAAAAGAAATGATTTAAAGGATGAGATATGGTAGACATATCTAGTTAGGGAGGCAAAGTATACAAAAGTTATGCAAATATGCAAACACTTTTAAAATATATTTTGTCTAAAAATAAATAGATTTAAAGGACTAGATCTGATAGACAGAGTGCCCGATGAACTATGGATGGAGGTTTGTGACATTGTACAGGAGACAGGAATAAAGACAATTCCCAAGAAAAAGAAATGCAAAAAAAGCAAAATGGATGTCTGAGGAGGCCTTACAAATAGCTGTGAAAAGAAGAGAAGCGAAAAGCAAAGGAGAAAAGGAGAGAGATACCAATTTGAATGCAGAGTTACAAAGAATAGCAAGGAGAGATAAGAAAGCCTTCCTCAGTGACCAATGCAAAGAAATAGAGGAAAACAAGAGAATGGAAAAGACCAGAGATCTCTTCAGGAAAATTAGAGATACCAAGGGAACATTTCACACAAATATGGGCACAATAAAGGACAGAAATGGGATGAACCTAACAGAAGCAGAAGATATTAAGAAGAGGTGGCAAGAATACACAGAAGAACTGTTCAAAAAAGATCTTCACGACCCAGATAATCATGATGGTGTGAACACTCACACTCACCTAGAGCCAGACATCCTGGAATGTGAAGTCAAGTGGGCATTAGAAAGCATCACTACGAACAAAGCTAGTGGAGGTGATGGAATTCCAGTTGAGCTATTTCAAATCTTGAAAGATGATGCTGTGAAAGTGCTACACTCAACATACCAGCAAATTTGGAAAACTCAGCAGTGGCCACAGGACTGGAAAAGGTCGGTTTTCATTCTAATCCCAAAGAAAGACAATGTGAAAGAATGCTCAAACTACTGCACAACTGCACTCATCTCACACGCTAGTAAATTAACCTCAAAATTCTCCAAGCAAGGCTTGAGCAATACGTGAACTGTGAACTTCCAGATGTTCAAGCTGGTTTTAGAAAAGGCAGAGGAACCAGAGATCAAATTGCCAACATTCACTGGATCATTGAAAAACCAACAGAGTTCCAGAAAAACATCTATTTCTGCTTTATTGACTATGCCAAAGCCTTTGACTATGCAGATCGCAATAAGCTGTGGAAAATTCTTAAAGAGATGGGAATACCAGACCACCTGACCTGCCTCTTGAGAAACCTGTATGCAGGTCAGGAGGCAACAGTTAGAACTAGACATGGAACAACAGACTGGCTCCAAACAGGAAAAGGAGTACATCAAGGCTGTATATTGTCACCCTGCTTATTTAACTTATATGCAGAGTACATCATGAGAAATGTTGGACTGGTGGAAGCACAAGCTGGAATCAAGACTTCTGGGAGCAATATCAATAACCTCAGACATGCAGATGACAGCACTCATGGCAAAAAGTGAAGAAGAACTAAAGAGTCTCTTGATGAAAGTGAAAGAGGACAGTGAAAAAGTTGGCTTAAAGCTCAACATTCAGAAAACTAACATCATGGCGTCCAATGTCATCACTTCATGGCAAATTGATGGGGAAACGGTGGAAACATTGACTGACTTTATTTTCTTGGGCTCCTAAATCTCTGCAGATGGTGATTGCAGCCATGAAATTACAAGATGCTTACTCCTTGGAAGGAAACTTATGACCAACCTAGACAGCTTATGAAAAAGCAGAGACATTACTTTGCCAAGAAAGGTTCATCTAGTCAAGATTATGGTTTTTCCAGTGGTCATATGTGGATGTGAGAGTTGGACTGTGAAGAAAGCTGGGCACGAAAAATTGATGCTTTTGAACTGTGGTGTTGGAGAAGACTCTTGAGAGTCCATTGGACTGCAAGGAGATCCAGCCAGTTCATCCTAAAGGAGTTCAGTCCTGGTTGTTTATTGAAAGGACTGATGTTCAAGCTGAAACTCCAACACTTTGGCCACCTGATGTGAAGGGCTGGGTCATTTGAAGAAACACTGATGGTAAGAAAGATCGAGGGCAGGAGGAGAAGGAAACGACAGAGGATAAGATGAGTGGATGGCATCGCCGACTCAATGGTATGGGTTTGTGTGGACTCTGGGAGTTGGTGATGGATAGGGAGACTTGACGTGCTGCAGTTCATGATGTTGCAAAGAGTCGGACATGACTGAACTACTGAACTGAAGAGAAAAAGAAATGAAAAGTAACCCAGTAGCTGAAAATGTATGCAGAACCTTTTTATGGTAAAATTACTGTTTATCATGTATGTATCATGTTTATCATGTTTGTCATGTTTATTATGTTTTTCATGTTTATCATGTATGCATCATGTATGTATGTTTATCAAGTATGTATGTATACCTGGAAGGTATAGGAGAATGGCATTCCTGGGTATATTCAGAATACCCGAAACAGAGAAGAAGGAAAAACAGGAAAAAGAAGAGGCATGGGAAAAGTACATGTGAGCTAGACTTAATCCCAGAACTTACCTGGCAACACCAATGTCAGTCTATCAACCACCCACTTCCTCCCAGCCTCCAAAGCACACTGCTATTTATATCTCCTCTTTTTCTTGAAAAAACATCATATCAGTATCAATAGGTACCTCTTTAAGGACAAAAAGTCAACCTGGCACAGATGTTTGGACTGTGTCAGCATGAAAGCCAGCACAGGGTCTTTGGAATCTGTTGGAGCAGCTTTTTCTTCCTCAGCCTTGCTTTCAGTTCATAGAAGAAGCTATGCTGTTATTTCAGTTCAGTTCAGTTCAGTTCAGTCGCTCAGTCTTGTCCGACTCTTTGTGACCCAATGGACTGCAGCATGACAGGCTTCTCTGTCCATCACCAACTCCTGGATCTTGTTCAAACTCATGTCCATGGAGTCAGTGATGCCATAAACCATCTCATCTTCTGTTGTCTTCTTCTCCTCCTATCCTCAGTCTTTTTCAGCATCAGGATCTTTTCCAATTAGTCAGTTCTTTGTAACAGGCAGTGAAAGTATTGAAGCTTTAGCTGCAGCATCAGTCTTTCCAATGAATATTCAGGACTGATTTCCTTTAGGATTGACTGGTTTGATCTCCTTGCAATCCAAAGGACTCTCAAGAGTCTTCTCCAACATCACAATTCAAAAGGATCAATACTTCAGACCTCAGCTTTCTTTATGGTCCAACTCTCACATCCATACATGACTATATGTATAGTCATGTATATATATATATAGTCATATATATAGCATAGACTATATGTATAGTCAATCCATACACATGGAAAAACTATAGCTTTGACAGAGCTTTGTCAGTAATTTCTCTGCTTGTCTAGGTTTGTCACTGCTTTTCTTCCAAGGAGCAAGCGTTTTTTAATCTCATAATTGTTCTTTATTTGTGTATTTATCTTCTAGACTTTGATTCTGGATATATATATATATATATATACATATATATATATATATATATATATATAGAGAGAGAGAGAGAGAGACCCTGATGCTGGGAAAGATTGAGGGCAGGAGAAGAAGGGGACGACAGAGGTTGAGATGGTTGGATGGCATCACCAACTCGATGGACACGGGGTTGGGTGAACTGCAGGAGTTGGTGATGGACAGGGAGGCCTGGTGTGCTGCAGTTCCTGGGGTTGCAAAGAGTCAGACATGACTGAATGACTGAACTGAACTAAACTGAAGATATTAGCTAATTTTACTAACATTAAATATGCTTTGATGACTACAGTAGTAAAATGTTTCATGTCTATAAATCTATCTATCTATCTGTCTATATGAATCTATACCTATCCATAGACAGTATGATAAAATATTGGGCAAATAAGTAAATTTGATTTTAAAAACAAACACATTGCTAAATGTATATCAAAAATATGTCCATTTTTATTGATTATATTTCCTCTTTTTCTTTGAAGTCTTTTTTTTTTTTTTTTTTTTCTTAACCATCACACTTAGTTTTCTTTGTTGCTTGCATACAATGCTGTTCTTGGGACATAGTAAGCACCAAGAAACTCCTTGTGAAATGAATGAATAGAAGAATGAATCATTAAAATATGAGACAGTGGTCATCACTGGCATAGAAATATAGAAAAGAAATAGATTCCAAATTCTGTATTCTAGAATAATAATTGGCCTATCTAGGGATATCTAGACAAGTGAATTTTTTCATTATATTTCTCACACTTCAGTAACACCATCATCATTCATGGAGTAGTAGTTATTGTGGGTCTTTGTGCACAGACTTACATGCAGTTCAGTAAAAGAATCTCCTCAGTTATCCATAGATGAATGAATGAATAAAATGTGGTGTACACGTATATAGTGAAATATTATACAACCATAAAAGGAAGAAAATCTTGCCAATTTGAGAAAACCTGAATGGACCTCAAGGGCATTATGCTAAGTGAAATAAGTCAATTAGTCAGACAGAGAGAGGCAAATGCCAAATTATCTCACTTATATGTAAAATCTAAAAAAACAACACTCCCTCCACTCCCACACCCCCCCCCCCAAAAAAAAACAAATCGAAGTTCATAGATACAGAGAACAGATTGGTGGTAACCAGAGGTGGGTATATGATGGGTGAAGTCAGTGGAGGTAAAACGATACAGACGTTCAGTTATAAAATATGTTGTAGGTGTACAATGTATAGCATGGTGACTATGTTCATAATACTGCATTAGATATTTGAAGTTATTAAGAGAGTCTTAAAAGTTCTTATCACAAGAAAAATATTTTTAAATAAGGAATATAGTGGATGTTAACTAGACATTTTACTGATCATTTCACAATATGCAAATGTTAGATCATTATATTGTATGCCAGAAACTAATATAATATTTTGTATCAATTATACCTATATTTAAAAACTGAAAGAGTTAAAAGAGCTTATTCAAAACTTCATAAATACATATAATTATGAACATTGTATATATAATTCACACTGAGGTAGATTGATTACAAAATGACATCAATTTGTTAATCTTTCTTATGTCCATACACTTTGCAGTGTCACTTTGCTGCTCCTCTCAACAAAAGGGAATCTATATCCCCATGTCCCCATTTGGGACAAACTTCATCTTTGCTTTTTACAATAAATAAATAAATAAGTGTGTAGAGAGTGATCTTGTGCTAGGTCCAAGTCTAGGCATTGAGTGGCTTTGCAGATTCCTTCTTTGTTTTGCAACCCTGACAGTAGCATGTGGTCAGGTCCATTCTAACCTCCTGAATGATTAAAAACATATGAATCACGCCAGGCACACCTGAGGACTGTCAGTTAATCATCAGATCAGTGAGCCTCCCAGTGAACTCCTAGCTGATGGCAGAAGCAATACCAGACAAAATCAGCCAAGCCTGCACTACATCAGTCAAGTTGTCTGGCTGATTTATAAACATAGTTTCAATAGTAGTTGCTTATAATTTTAATACACTAGATTTTGCTGTGTTTTGTTATATAGCAATATATAACTGATTCATGTATGCACTTATATAACCAATTATATAATATATGCATGCTCATTCACACGTTATACAAGAAATATGTGTACAGCTTTTTTATGGATAAATACATTTATCTGAATTTATAAAAATATATTTATATAGATGGAGAAGAAGAAAGAGAGAGGGAGGGAATTTAGAGAACTCATTTTTTCTTCTCTCTTTCAACAATTTCATTGACAATAGAGAGGACTCTAACCCTAGTTTTGAAATGGAGCAGGATTCTATGAGGCCTTCCCAGGACAGACACTTCCACCTTCCAGGTCCTCAGTCTGATTTTTGTCTGCAGAAAAATTTTGGTCAAAGAAAAAATTAAATCATAAAAGTGATAACATGCAGAAGCAAAGGAAAATAGACAAACAAAATCAAATAACAATAGTTTACTCATTAAATAAAATTTGGTCCTTTAGGTTTATATATCAGTGGCCATAGATAATATTCTGAACCATACCCTCTGAACTGTTTTATAGATTCTGAAACTCCTACCATGTGGAAAGAGTTAACTCTATGATAGCCAGACTCTAGTCATGACATAATCTTCCACAACTCTGAGAATTGGTCTCAAAACAATGGGAACAGAAAGTCATCTGAATCAATGCATCAACCAACACCTGATGTTTGATATGGATATGGAAAGAACTGTCCCACTCTTTAATAGTTTTTCTTTTTGAAATGTAAGCATTCAAATTAAATATTTACTTATTGTTCAAGACATTGAAAGATGAGTCAGGAAAGAGATAGAACCTAAACAGAAGTAAACACCAATTGATCCAGGCTTGTAAACTCTGTTTGTGATTATGTAACTTAAAATACAAAGATTTAAAAATATGACTGGACAGAAAGAGAAAGAGAAATACCACCTGAGACCACTTACATGTGGAATCTAAAATATGACACAAATACCTAATCTAAGATACAGAAACAGACCCCTCATGATAGAGAACAGACTGGTGGTTGCCAGTGGTGGGATGGGGGAGTGAAGGAGGGAAGGATTAGGAGTATGGGATTAGCAGATATAAAGTATAATATATAGGATGGATAAACAACAAGGTCCTACTTTAGAGCACAGGGAATTATATTCAATATTCTGTGATAAACCTCAATGAAAAAGAATATGAAAACAAATACATGCATATGCAAAACTGAATCACTTTGTTGTATGGCAGAAATTAGCAGAAATATTGTAAAGCAACTATACTTCAATAAAGTAAATAAACAACAACAACAGCAAAAAACAATGGGAGCATACCACCATTGGAACTGAAGTTTAACTGTACTCAAAACAAGATGATACTGATCAGACCACCTATTACCAATTTTAAGATGATTGTCAGAAAATCTTAGTCATCTCTGTCAACAATGTACAACCCCAAATTTACATCACTAATGTGGTCTAGGAAACTATCTCATAGTAAATTGTGTTTAAAGTAATTCTGTCCTTGTCATTTGGCAATACACAAAGCAAGCACTAACCCATAATGGGAAAGGTATATCTATTGTAGACCTCCAGAAACACCTGCAGAAATATTTCCAAAGCCGTAAATAGCATACTAGTGGAGATGTTTTAAACTTTCCATTTGAAAAGTGCACATATAAGAACCGCAAGGAGAAAGAGAAATTCTAGGTTTCTGTTAGACTGAGAAGCTGAAAGTAAGGACTAGAGAAAAGGTTGAGGATATATGAGAATCTTAACATTTTATAATAAATTCCAAAAAAAAAAAAATGCACACAAGGTTGCAGAAATAGGAGATAGGTAGGAGATGGAAAGAAATTAAGAACAGTTAATTTGTGGTAATTGTCTGGGACTCTTGCAATTCTTATAGTAAGTAACAGAATCTTAAGATATCAAATATTCTGTTCTTGATGAATCTTGATGATTTTAAGGTACAAATCTATAGTGTCCGTGCATACAGAGATTTTTCTAGGAGCATGTGCGTTCCTGGGCTTGGGGACTCTAGCGTGACTTTTTCATAAATAGGATCAGAGCAATCTTATACTCCAAGTTTCACAACTGTCTCTTACCCTCTATTGGTAACAGCTGAAGTGAGGGTGGGGGAGAATGGAATGTGGGATGTCTAACTCCTGCTCTGGGCTTCTTCCTTACTCCCAAATTTGGGGAAATGGCATAACATCACAGAATTCTCTAGATTCCTAAGTGGAATTCTAAAATATATTCTAGATATTTTTATTACCCTTATAAAAATATTTTTAAACTATTTTCTACTGTTTTTGCTTATGTCTACAATTTAATTGGCTTCTGTACAGTAAACTTACTCTTACAATCTTTGTAGAATTTTGGATTTTAAAAATGTGTGTGTGTGTGTGTGTGTGTGTGTGTGTGTGTGTGTGTGTGTGCGCACGCAAGCATGCATGTGCATGCTAAGTCCTACTCTTTGTAACCCAACGGACTTTACAACCCAGTAGCCAGCAGTTTTCACTGTCCCTGGGATTCTCCAGGCAAGAATACTGGAGTGGTTTGTTATGCCCTTCTCCAGGGGATCTTCCCAACCCAGGAATCAAACCCGCATCTTTTATGTCTCCTGAATTGACAGGCAGGTTCTTTACCACTAGTATCACGTGGGAAGCCCCAGCCCCAAATATGTGTGTGTGTTTATATACATATACATATATACATTTGTTTATTTTCATGCCATTTTCATCCTGTCATATTATCATAGTTTCATTTTCTTGTCATTTTGTGCAGGCTAGCACCACCAGTAAAAGGCTGAAAATTAGTGGGGATAATGGACATCTTTGTTTTGCTCCTTAAGGGAATGTGCCTCTTATTTCATCACTATATGCACTTCTTTTGATAGGTGTTTCTTTTGTAGTTACCACTTAGCCAGTTAAGAAAATTCCATGCTATTAAGATTTAGCAATCTTTTTGTCACAAACGCTATTACATGGTTTAATATTTTCACAAATTTAAGAAAATATATGTTGTTTTGTAGACACCAGAATTGGATTTAACTCTTTGTTCTATCACAATGTGCCTAAGTGAGCATACATTTACAGACCTACCAATCTCTCTATCATTTTCTACTGCAAGTCAGACAATCAGGGGAAGATTTACTCAAATAAAATCACTCGTAAGAGTCAATCAATCAATAAGAGTAATCAAATGATGACATCCACCATGCTCATCTCTGAAGAAGACTAACACTAGAATTCCTCTGATTCCTAGACACTCTCTGTATGTTTAGCATTCTACTCTGTTCTGGGAGACTGTGACTGATTAGCTTAGATATTCCTTACTACAGTAATCAGCGAAGTCAGTTTTTCTTCTTATTTCAGATATAGAAGTGTCATTGTTTGAAAACTGCTTCAATTGCAATGATCATACTTTAAAAATGTCTTAACTTGTTAATAAAATGAACATATAGTAATAATACTATTCTAATAGCAGAAAGCCAAGAGGAACTAAAGAACCTCTTGAGGTTGAAGAAGTGAAAGAGCAGGCTTAAAATTAAATATTAAAAAAAAAAAAAAAAAAAAAAAGCTAAGATCATGGCATCTGACCCATTGCTTTTGCTGCTGCTGCTGCTAAGTCGCTTCAGTTGTGTCCAACTCTGTGCGATCCCCATAGACGGCAGCCTACCAGGGTCCCCCGTCCCTGGGATTCTCCAGGCAAGAACACTGGAGTGGGTTGCCATTTCCTTCTCCAATGCATGAAAGTGAAAAGTGAAAGTGAAGTCGCTCAGTCGTGTCCGACTCTTGGCGACCCCATGGACTGCAGCCCACCAGCCTCCTCCGTCCTTGGGATTTTCCAGGCAAGGGCACTGGAGTGGGGTACCATTGCCTTCTCCGATCTGGCCCAATCTGGACCATTACTTCACTGCAATTAGATGGGAAAATGTGGAAGTAGTGACAGATTTCCTCTTCTTCAGCTCTAAAATCACTGTGGACAGTGACTGTAGCCATGAAATCAGAAGATGTTTGCTTCTTGGCAGGAAAACTTTGATAAACCTAGATAGTGTGTTGACAAGCAGAGACATTACTCTGACAACAAAGATCCATATAGACAAAGCTATGGTCTTCCTAGTGGTCATGTACGGTTGTGAGAGCTGGACTGTAAAGAAGGTGGAGCAATAAAAAATTAATGCCTTCTAATTGTGGTGCTGGAGAAGACTCTTGAGAGTCTCTTGGACAGCAAGGAGATCAAGTCAGTCAATCTTAAGAGAAATCTACACTGAATACTCATTGAAAGGACTGATGCTGAAGTTGAAACTCCAGTATTTTGGTCATCTGATGCAAAGAACTGATTCTTTGGGTAAATCCCTGATGCCAGGAAAGACTGAGGGCAGAAGGAGAAGAGGGCATCAGATGGTGAAATTGTTGCATAGCATCACTGAAACAGTGGAGGTGAACTTGGGCAAACATTGGAAGAAGGTGAGGGGCAGGGAGGCCTAACGTGTTGCATCCATAGGGTCACAAAGATTTGAACACCACTGGATGACTGAACAACAGCAACAATAATGCACATAAATTTGGGGGATTGTTTTTTGTTTTACTTTGATCTAGTCAATAAGCACACTTTAAAAAAATTTTTTTTCCATTTATTTTTATTAGTTGGAGGCTAATTACTTTACAATATTTTAGTGGTTTTTGCCATACACTGACATGAATCAGCCATTGATTTACATGTATTCCCCATCCCGATCTCCCCTCCCACCTCCCTCCCCACCCCATCCCTCTGGGTCTTCCCAGTGCACCAGCCCCGAGGACTTTTCTCATGGATCCAACCTGGGCTGGTGATCTGTTTCACCCTAGGTAATATACATGTTTCGATGCTGTTCTCTCAAATCATCCCACCCTCGCCTTCTCCTACAGAGTCTAAATGTCTGTTCTGTTCATCTGTGTCTCTTTTACTGTTTTGCATATAGGATTATCATTACCATCTTTCTAAATTCCATATACATGCATTAGTATACTGTATTGGTCTTTATCTTTCTGGCTTACTTCACTCTGTATAATGGGCTCCAGTTTCATCCATCTCATTAGAACTGATTCAAATGAATTCTTTTTAATGGCTGAGTAATATTCCATAGTGTTTATGTACCACAACTTCCTTATCCATTCATCTGCTTATGGGAATCTAGTTTGCTTCTATGTCCTTGCTATTATAAACAGTGCTGTGACGAACACTGGAGTGCACGTGTCTCTTTCAGACCTGGTTTCCTTGGTGTGTATGCCCAGGAGTGGGATTGCTGGGTCATATGGCAGTTCTATTTCCAGTTTTTTAAGGAATCTCCACAGTGTTCTCCATAGTGGCTGTACTAGTTTGCATTCCCACCAACAGTGTAAGAGGGTTCCCTTTTCTCCACACCCTGTCCAGCATTTATTGCTTGTAGACTTTTGGAAAGCAGCCATCCTGACTGGCGTGTAATGGTACCTCATTGTGATTTTGATTTGCATTTCTCTGATAATGAGTGACGTTGACCATCTTTTCATGTGTTTGTTAGCCATCTGTATGTCTTCTTTGGAGAAATGTCTGTTTAGTTCTTTGGTCTATTTTTTCATTGGGTCATTTATTTTTCTGGAATTGAGCTACAGGAGTTGTTGTATATTTTTGAGATTAATCCTTTGTTGCTTCGTTTGCTATTATTTTTTCCCATTCTGAGGGCTATTTTTTCACCTTGAATAAGCACACATTTTATCTCTAATCATAAACATTGTAAAGGTAGGGTAGTAACTGCTGCAACTGAATGGAGTCGTGGGGGATCCAGCCTTTCTGGGATCTTCTTGGCTTTCTGCTCACGGTCAGAGATACTTGCAGCGATTCCAAATGTCACAGCCTCATATGATAATGTCCAGAGGCAGAAAGGGCGGTTCCCTCCGGCCCCCCCTCCCCCGTGTATCTCTTTGAAAAAGTAACAAATCACATGGTTCTTGTTTTTAATGTTAATTATACATATATTCCTGGAATAAATCAAAATTATTATTGAAGGTGCTTTGTTTTATGAATATAAAACTGATGGATTGAACTTGTTAGCATTGTAATTAGGATTTTGCATCTATATTTTGAGATTGCATGTAATTGTTTCTTCTTGTATTCTTGTCAGTTTTTGTTATCACAATGCTTTGGATTCATGATATGAGTTTTCTGTATTTTGGAATAAATTACATGAAATTGGGAATATTTGTCACACTTTATCTGGGCTTGTTTTGTTTGGTAGATTTATAACTGCTTACTTTGGTTATTTTCTTTTATAGACAAATACTTGCTTATTTTAATTGGAGGATAATTACAATATTGTGATGGTGCCATACATTAACTGAGACATTACTTTGCCAACAAAAAGATACATCTTTTCAAGGCTATGGTTTTTCCAGTGGTCATGTGTGGATGTGAGAGTTGGACTGTGCTGAGCACCCAAAAATTGATGCTTTTGATATTGTCACCCTGCCTATTTAACTTATATGCAGAGTACATCATGAGAAACGCTGGGCTGGAAGAAGCACAAGCTGGAATCAAGATTGCCAGGAGAAATATCAATAAACTCAAATATGCAGATGACACCACCCTTATGGCAAAAAGTGAAGAGGAACTAAAAAGCCTCTTGATGAAAATGAAAGAGGAGAGATTAAAAGTAGGCTTAAAGCTCAACATTCAGAAAACTAAGATCATGGCATCTGGTCCCATCACTTCATGGCAAATAGATGGGGAAACAGTGGAAACAGTGTCAGATTTTATTTTGGGGGGCTCCAAAATCACTGAAGATGGTGATTGCAGCCATGAAATTAAAGCCATTTACTCCTTGGAAGGAAAGTTATGACCAACCTAGATAGCATATTAAAAAGCAGAGACATTACTTTGCCAACAAAGGTCTGTCTATGGTTTTTACAGTGGTCATGTATGGATGTGAGAGTTGAATTGTGAAGAAAGCTGAACGCCAAAAAATTGATGCTTTTGAACTCTTGTTCAGAAGACTCTTGAGAGTCCCTTGGACTGTAAGGAGATCCAACCAGTTCATCCTAAAGGAGATCAGCCCTGGATGTTCATTGGAAGGACTGATGCTGAAGCTGAAACTCCAATACTTTGGCCACCACATGTGAAGAGTTGACTCATTGGAAAAGAGCCTGATGCTGGGAGGGGACTGGGGGCAGGCGGAGAAGGGGATGACAGAGGATGAGATGGCTGGATGGCATCTCTGACCCAATGGACATGAGTTTGAGTAAACTCTGGGAGTTTGTGATGGACAGGGAGGCCTGGCATGCTGCGATTCATGCAGTCACAAAGAGTCGGACAAAACTGAGCAACTGAAGTGAACTGAGCTGAACATGAATTTGCCATAGGTATACAGATGTCCCCTCCCTCTTAAAACCCCTGCCACCTCCTTGCCCACACCATCCCTCCCAGTTGTCACAGAGCATGACTTTGGGTTCACTGGAGAATACAGCAAACTCCCGCTAGCTATTTTATATGTGGTAATGCATATGTTTCAATGCTATTCTCTCAAATCCTCTCACCCTCTTCTCCTCCCACTATGTCCAAAAGTCTGTCTTTTGTGTCTACATTTCCTTTGCTGCTATGCCCATAGGATTGTCAGTGCCATCTCTCTATGTTCCATATGCAAGCAATAATGTACATTATTTTTTTTTTTCTTTCTGATTTACTTCACTTGTATAATAAGCTCTAGGCTCATTAACCTCAGTAGAATTGATTCAAATGCTTTCCTTTTTTTAGTTGAGTAATATTCCATTGTGTATGTGTGCCACAACTTCCTTATCCACTCATGCCAATGAACATTTAAATTGATTCCGTGTCCTAGTTATTGTAAATAGTGCTGCAGTGAATGTTGAAGTACATGTGTCTTTTTCAGTTCTGGTTTCCTCAAGGTATTATGCCCAGAGGTTGAATTGCTGGGCCACATGGTAGTTTTATTCCTAGCTTTTAAAGGAATCTCCATACTGTTTGCCATAGTGGTTGCATCAGTTTTCATTTCCACCAATAGTGCTAGGGGGTTTCCTTTCCTCCACAGCCTCTTTAGCATTTTTTATTTTTAAACTTTTTGATACTGGCTGTTCTGACCATGTGAGATGATACCTTGTTGTGCTTTTGATCTGCATTTCTCTAATAATGAGAGATGTTGAGCATCTTTTTATGTGTTTATTATCTATCTGTATGCCTTATTTGGAGAAATATCTGTTTAGGTCTTCTGCCCACTTTTTGATTGGGTTGTTTGCTTTTCTGTTTTTGAGCAGCATGAGCTGCTTGTCCAGAAAGTAAGCATAGAAGTAACATACTAAAACATAATAAAGGCCATATATAACACACATACAGCAAATATTATCTTCAGTGGTGAAAATCTGAAACCATTTCTTCTACAATCAGGAATAAGACAAGAATGCCCATTCTCATCTTTATTATTGAACATAGTTTTCAAAATCCTAGCCACAGCAATCAAGGTAGATAACAAAATAAAAGGAATCCAGGTTGAAAATAAGAAGTAAAATTCTCACTCTTTGCAAATGACATGATTCTCTACACAGAAAACTCTAAAGATGCTGTCAGGACACTACTGGAACTAATCAATGAATTTAATAATGTTGCAGGATATAAAATTAATACACAGAAATCCCTTGCAATCCTATCCACTAAATAATGAAAAATCAGAAAGGGAAATCAAGGAAACTATCCCATTCACCATTGCAAAATAAAAAAAAAGGAATAAAATACTTTTCACCTAAATAGACAAAATCCTATATGCAAGAAACTATAAAACACTGATTAAAGAAATTAAAGATGACACAGACAGTTGGCAAGATACACCATGTTCTTGGATTGGAAGAATCAATATAGTGAAAATGACTACATTACTCAAAGCAATCTATAGATTCAATACAATCCCTATCAAACTACCAACAGTTTTTTTTTTCAGGACTAAAACAAATCATTTCACAATTTGTATGGAAAAAGAAAAGACCCTGAAAAGCTGAAGCAATCTTGAGAAAGAAGGATGGAACTGGAGGAATCAACCTTCTTGACTTCAGTCTACACTACAAAGTTACAGTCATCAAGACAGTATGGTACTGGCACAAAAACAGAAACTGAAGAAAATAGAAAGCCCAAAGATAAATCCATGCCCCTACAGATGCTTTAACTTTGATAAAGGAGGCAAATATATACAATGGAAAAAAGACAGTCTCTTCAATAAATGTGCTGGGAACACTGGTAAACTACTTGTAAAAGAATGAAATTAGAATACTTTCTAACAGTGTACACAAAAATAAACTCAAAATGGATTAAAGATCTACATGTAAGACACAAAACTATAAAATTCTTAGAGAAAAACAGACAGGACACTCTGAAATAAATCACAGCAAGTTCCTCTATGACACATCTTCTAGAGTAATGGAAATAAAAACAAAAGTAAACAAATAGGACCTAATTAAACTTAAAAGCTTTTGTACAACAAAGGAAATTATAAGCAAGGTGAAAAGACAACCCCACAGAATAGGAGAATATAATAGGAAATAAAACAACTAACAAGTAATTAGTCTCCAACATATACTTTGATTATTTTGAAACACAACATCAACCTTATCAGTGCTACAGTGAGCACTATATGTGATGTTTACTTTCTTTGTGCAGAGATAATTGGGTAACCCAGCACCTCAGATCACTCCAGGTACCTTTCATTTTCTGCCATCTTCAGAATCTGTCTTCAATCATTCATGCACAAATGGAAAGGACAAAGAAATTAATGACTCTTGGCTACAGTTGACCAATGAGAACAGATGGGTATGTACTCCCCCTCCCTTCCCCTGGGTGAAGAGCTCTGTGATGCATGCTCTCAGATCCAGCAGTATTTACCTAGAGCTGATTAACTCTTAAGTTGGCTGTACCTCTTTTTCAATTTCATTGCACCTGTCCTGTTCTGCTCCATGGAACCACATTTTCACATAAGTATCACATACAAGACTTATGTCTGGTTCTAAGGAAACCCAGGCTAAGGAATTTTTATCTCTCTCTAATTTCTCTATTTTTATGTTAATTGTGTTGATTTGTTTTTATAAATCAATTTTGTCTTAGTTTTCAAACTTACTGACATAAAATTTCTCACTGTACTTTGTTAAAATGACACTTTATTTAGTAACTTAAAGATGAACCACAAATTTGCATATTTTTAAATAAAAAATAAACATCAATTAAACTTTGAAATATTATTAATTGTAATATATCTTGATTTCAGATATTAAAATATAAGAATATGTGCATTTTTAAATTCCAAAATCTCACATTGATATTTGTGAATTTTATCCTTTTTGTTTATTTGTTTATGCATGTTTTAAGTCTTGTTAAAAGTAAGACTTTAGTTTTATTGGTACAAAATTGTATGTTTTTGCTTTCTCTTGTGGTTTTATCTTCATCAATTATTATCTTAAGATAATTCTTCAGTTCATTTTCTGTCTTCTCATGTTGTACTCTATCCTCTATAACTCATAGTCATCTTTCCCCTAATGTAAGCTTATGCGGGGGGAGAAGTCTCCTCTAAATAGCTTTATCAAACAAATTCTGGTATGTAATTTTGGCTACACATTGGTTCTAATGTTTATCTATTAAGACAGAGTTTTACATATAAGCTATTTATATATCCATTTAAAATTTTCAATGCATGTGACACTTTTTAAAGCTACCTTTCAATATGTAAATATAATATTTGTAATGTGATTTGGGGACATGCTCTGAATTATACTGGTTCTTTGTCATTCATTGAGAGTCATTTTTGTTACATTTAGTAAGTATATTATTATTTCTTAACACTTATAAATGTTTTGTGTAGGCTTGAAAATATGCTTATTCCCAAATTAATGGACTCAAAATTTTACTTTCTTACTTTTTTGGTCTCTCCTTTTTGAACTTATATTAGGTATATATATATTGTGTCTTTCGTGTTTTCTATCTCTTTGGATATGTTTTTATTTTCTATAATTTTCTATAGTTATATCTTCTACTTAATTAATTCTCTATTTAGTCATGTTTAATAGGCTCTTTGCTACTTGATCAATCCATTAAGGGTTAGTGGGGAATTTTGGTGTATATATAGCACTGACAGAAGTTCAATTTTGTTGATTTTTGGTCCTATTTATTAATTCTGTTTTTTTCATATTTAATATTCATTATTTTAAAGTCTGTATATAATTGTTTCACTGCATACAAACCTACTTTGCCTGAAAATTCTTGCTCTTAAAAGATCGTACAAATATTATAGTTATTTTGGTTTGTGTGTTCACATTCAGTGAGACTTTGTGGAAATTCTCTATACTCTGACTTAAATGCTGTTTATCCATAATACTTTTTTCATGATTCTGTCACTTTTGACCCCACTGGACATCACTTTTATATTAATTTGTTGGCTTTGCCGTTTGTAGATTATGCAAGAGATGAAATAGTCACTCACATAAGGATACACCTATTTATTAGTTCTCAGGGAAAACTTTTAATTTACATGTTAATGCCAAGAAAAAGAGATAATCTCCCTCATTTTCTAGCTGCCAAAGATCAGGTTTTTTTCTAAGTCAACTTTTAAATGATAGGGCTTTCCCGGTGGCTCAGATGGTAAATCATCTGTCTGCAATGCAGGAGACCCAGGTTCGATCCCCAGAGAAGGAAATGGCAACCCACTCCAGTACTCTTGCCTGGAAAATCCCATGGACGGAGGAGCCTGGTAGGCTACAATCCACAGGATTGCAGAGTCGGACACAACAGAGCGACTTCACTTTCACTTTTCAGTCCTTTAAATGTTGAATTAAGTGATGAAGTGATCCTCTAATTGTTCTGATTTTCAGTTACCCACCATATAATGACCACGCCTTACCTATTGTATGGTTGAGAAAAGTAAAAATTTTTTGTCACTGAGACTGCAACACCGAACCCCAATCCATAACCTTTTCAAACAACTGCAGTCTCTATTTTTTCTCACCAATTTAGTTTATAGCTTCTTCTTTATATTTAATCTGTCAGTATTTCCATTCTGATATACTTGGCAATGGCTTTTAAATAACCTCTTTTGAACATTTATGCGAAAGGATATTTAGGACTTGAATTTTTTACCTAACCATTGAAAAATGAAATTCAAATTCACTTATTTCATAAGTTCATTTCAAAGTTTAATGAAATAAAATCCTCAGATACTTCACATTTTACCTGATGTGGATGAAAAATGTCTTAATTATGTCCTTAAATAGTAGAACTATACAATAGGTTAGAAACATAGATTCCCCAAAACTAAGTTATTATAAATCACTCTACAATATGGAAATCTTCACTAGCTTTTCTGGTAGAAGAGAATATAATTGCAGGCCTTTCTATCCAACCAAAATTAGCAGTTGCTATTTTTCTACACCAGAAAAATGCATCTAATAGCAGTTTAGTAAAACTTCATCATTGCAAAATGTCGTTAGTATAAGGGAAAAAAAAAAGCACTCATATATTCAGAGAAACACTATGTTTAGTTCATTTATCCAGCCTATCAACTTCTAAATTTGACCACTTTTATGTATAACTACAGCAATGAATTATGAAGTTAGGAATAAATGATTCATTATATAGGTCTTTGATTTGTTCCTTATCATTAATGACGGTAGCCACCAACTAAAAGTTTCACTGAAATAAATTTTCAGACAGATATTATAAAGGTATCACATTATAATGTGTTTAAAACCTTGAGTAGAAAACAAATGCTAATGATTCAAAATCAATACACAAATATAGAACTGATGATTTAAGCAGTTTTAAATATAGTTGTTTGTATAATTTTGTTCAAATGAGATACCAAATCGTATTTGTAAAGATATCACAGTTAATACTTTACATGATGATTAGTGACTTTTTTTTTCCAGCTCTAAATCCACTCTTTATTGCCTTGTCTTGTGCAACTGGTATTGCTCCACCCCAAGGCATTGTTTCTTTGATATCTGATACAATGTTTATCCCCAGATGACATTAAAAGGAATCTGGAGTGAAAAGTAAAGGAGGTTTTCTTCTTGGTTCTGGTAGTTTTTTTTCTTTTTTACTCTGTTGGTCAGTGACTTGACAAACACCTGTTGGGGATGCACCTTCAGCAAGATTCACCCTTATCCCAACAGTCAGCTTTCCTGCTAATAGTATGTGGGGGACCCAGTGGTGCATGCTTTCCAGCTAGTTTCACATCACTGCAGAGTAGGATTGCTATATTTAGCAAATAAAACACAAGACATCTAGTAAAATTGGAATTTCAGTTCAACACTATTTTTACAATAATTGAGATATACTTATACTAACCTTTTACTTATTATCTATCTGATATTTAGATTTTACTCAGCATTCTCTATGTTATCTGGTAACCCTATGTCCAGTGGGAGTTTTCTGCTTGTCAGTTGGGATAACTGGCATCCTGGTTGGCAGCCATCTGCTGAGCAGCTCTTATCTGCTATACCTTTGCAAACTTTGTTATCCAGTGGGACCACATTTTCACAAACAAAGTCCAAGAATTTTATCCTGGGTTGGAGTGGCAGAGGATAGTTCTTCCAGTTCTTTCTTTCCTCCTTGCATACCCTCCCTTGATCTTTGATGTAGTACCTGCTCTTTGCCTTTGTTATCCCTGTATATTTTTAAAGTTATTTTTTATTTAGCAATCATCTTTAGTTAGTTATCATTATTTATATTGCATTTACCCTGTGCCAGTTACTGAAATGATTCTACTTCTTAACTGGGTCCTGAATAATGCAGAATTAGTACTGGAAGTGGCCCTGGAGGTAACCTTTAAAGATGAGAATCAGGGATTGGTTTGGTTCTATTCATGGGCATGTACAGTGCTGATATCCTGACCACTGGGACACAGGATGCTAATAATTCAAGGCAAGGAGTTGTATCACTATTAATCAAGCTACCACCTATAGTTGATTCTGATGAAGTGCCAACTGAAGCACATGCCTTAGGAGCCTAAATGGCTGCTGCATTGGACCGTTAAACAATCATGGTACATATAAGAATTGTGCTATGAGAGGAGGCTGCCAAGTGTACTGGAGCATTTAAAAAAAATAAATGACAAGCTCATGTCCTTTAACCCTCGGTTCAACTCATGGTCTGAAAATCAAAGAACTTTTATGAAAGCCTTCATAAAATCTCATTTATTTTAGCCATAGAGCTGATATTGCTTGAGAATCAAACACACCAATTGTGCAAAGTGGTAAATAACATCACTTGAGTTCACAATGGGAACCAATCTTAGAACTGAAAACATTGGTTTGAACACAGATGCAATGTCTACATCAAGCTCACAAGTAAATCTGAGCTTCCCTTGCAGATGGAAGAAGGTTTTCTACTTGGGTCAAAGGTGAATAGCTGCCCTGTGTTTGTAAACACTGTGATAATCTAACTCTTTGAAGACACCACAAGGTTGCTTTATCTTCTCTGTGGATGCCACTAGACACACAGCTAGAGTCAAACATCAAAATTCTTCCTGTGTTATGAATAAGGTTCAGTGGCTCTTCTGTGTGCATTCTTAGACATTCAGTTATGTTTGACTCTTTGTGACTCCATGGAATAGCCCACCAGGCTCTTCTGTTCATGGGATTTCCCAGTCAAATGTACTGAAGTGAGTTGCCATTTCCTAGTCCAGGGGATCTTCCTGACCCAGGGATTGAACCCATGTCTCCTGTGTCTGCCACATTGGCAGGTAGATTCTTTAACCACTGAGACACCTGGGAAGCCTCTAGTGACTCTCACCCTCCGGCATATTTCCAGCACCTGAAGGAGCAGTTTCCGAGCTATCATTTTATGGAAAACACAGTAATAATCACCAGCCAGCAAGTCTCACTGGCATTTTACTGAGAGTCTTCTTGGTGTATTTTGCTAAAGTCCCAGCAGGTGGCTTCTGTAGGAGGAGCAGGGTGCTGGGATGAGGTCTTTAACCTCCAAGGAGTTTTGCTAGAGACACACCTTCCAATGAGGTTTATTAACAGTTCAGCAGGCATTCCTTCAGTTCAGGCAGTCAGTTCAGTCACTCAGTCGTGTCCAACTCTTTGCGACCCCATGAATTGCAGCATGCCAGGTCTCCCTGTCCATCACCAACTCCCGGAGTTTACTCAAACTCAAGTCCATCAAGTCGGTGATGCTATCCAGCCATCTCATCCTCTGTCATCCCCTTCTCCTCCTGCCCCCAATCCCTCCTAGCATTATAGAGGCATAGAAAAAATATACACAGAACTTTTTCTGCAGTAAGTTTATGTATCACCATAGTTTTTCAGCCACTCACAGACTGTATGACCTTTTTGATATCAATTTAATTAATCCACTTTCCTCTTAAATTAGCTAAAGGTGGGTTCTTATTGTTTGCAATCAAAAACCCTGACTAGTACAGTACCAAATATCAAGGTAAATTACACTTTTTAATACTTGAGAAACTTCTTCCAGACCAATGATTTAAATTCATCATTGATCTGGAATACTTTTAAAATTCTGACTCATGACCAAATAATTTTTACTATTACTGGAACCAGGTAATTTTTTTTTTTTCCTAAGCAAAATCTGGACACAGACATTTTCTTACTATATGGAAAACCTTACATAGAGAGTTTGGCTTTAAAGTTACAGCCATTTGACATGTTTTGTAACTGGCAGGAGCCAAAAGGAGAGTTAGATGAGCTGATCTGTTGAGGAAGTAATATATTGACAGCAATGTCTTTGAATGTACGTGTGGAGAGCTATTAGACAGTATGGCTGGATGGTGAGGAGGATGGAGATGATGGAGAGAAACTATCAGAGGAGGAAGAAGGAAACCAATATGAAAGCAAGCAGAGGGGTCAATAGTACAAATGTTGGCCAGTGAGAAATTCCTGATGGCAGGAAAGCTTGAAGGATTTTGAGAACAAAAATAATGAGTATATAATTACGAGTATGAATATTTTCCTTCATAACTACTAGTGTTTATTTAAAGGTTAAAGATTTTAGTACATTTTATAGTTTACCTTAGAACATTTTAAATAAATCTACCAATTTATCTTTTTAAAATTTTGATGTACTAATAACATCCCAGGTCATTCTGATGTATGCAATTTTTAAAATACCTGTTTTTCTTTCCTGGAACACAAAACTTTAGTGAACTCTCCTTTACTCCCATCAACTCTAAAGGAGGCCATTTTGATTTTTCACAAGAACATATTTAATAGGTGACCATTTATTTGGAATATACCAGTTTTGGAAAACTATTTCTTCAGTATGCTTCTCAAAAGATTGTCTCATCATTAACAAAACAATAGGAAAAAGAAATTTAGATATGGAAAATAATTTTAATAAATATAGATATGCATTAACAATTTATTTACATTCAAAAACTTAGCCAAATTAACATGTTTGTAGATTTGGCAATGAAAAAATTTGCAATTGCCAAAAAAAAATGACATGATAAATCCAGAGTAAAACTAACCTCACTTCAGTACAGTCACTCAGTTGTGTCTGACTCTTTGTGTTCCCATGGACTGCAGCATGCCAGGCTTCCCTTTGCATCACCAACTTCTGGAGCTAACTCAAGCTCATGTCCCTCAAGTTGGTGATGCCATCCAACCATCTCATCCTCTGTCTTCCACTTCTCCTCCAGCCTTCAACCTTTCCCAGCATCAGGATCTTTTCCAATAAATCAGTTCTTTGCATCAGGTGGCCAAAGTATTGGAGCTTCAGCTTCAGCATCAGTCCTTCCAATGAATATTCAGGACTGATTTCCTTTAGGACTGATTGGTTTGATCTCCTTGCAGTACAAGGGACTCTCAAGAGTCTTCTCCAACACCACAGTTCAAAAGCATCAATTCTTTGGTGCTCAACTTTCTTTATGGTCCAACTCTCACATCCATACATGACTACTGGTAAAATCATAGTTTTGTCTAGACAGACCTTTGTTGGCTCTGCTTTTGAATATGTTGTCTAGGCTGGTCATAGCTTTTCTTCCAAGGAGAAAATGTCTTTTAATTTCAAGGTGACAGTCACCATCTGTGGTGATATTGGAGCCTGGGAAAATAACGTCTATCACTGTTTTCATTGTTTCCCCATTTATTTGGCATGGAGTGAAGGGAGCAGATACCATGATCTTAGTTTTTTGAATGTTGAGTTTTAAGCCATCTTTTTCACTGTCCTCTTTCACCAAAGGCTCTTTAGTTCCTCTTCATTTTCTGCCTTAAGGGTGGTGTCATCTGCATATCTGAGGTCATTGATATTTCTCCCAGCATAATCTTGATTCTACCTTGTGCTTCATCCAGCCAAGCATTTCAAATGATATAATTTGCATATAAGTTAAATAAGCGGAGTGACAATGTACAGTCTTGAGATACTCCTTTCCCAATTTGGAACCAGTCTGTTGTTCCACGTTCAGTTCTAACTTGTTTCTTGACCTGCATGCAGATTTCTCAGGAGGCAGATTAGGTGATCTGGTATTCCCATCTTTTGAAGAATTTTCCATAGTTTGTTGTGATTGACACAGTCAAAGGCTTTGGTATAATCAATAAAGCAGACGTAAATGTTTTTCTGGAACTTTCTTGCTTTTTCTATGATCCAACAGATGTTGGCAATTTGATCTCTGGTTTCTCTGCCTTTCTTTCTCCCCAGTATCTCCATTGTGTATTCCACTATCTCCACTCTATATTCTCCACTATTGCAGCTATCTCCACTGTTTATTCTCCACTGTATATTCCACTATCTCCACAACCTCACCATATTCACTGTATATTTCACTGCATAGTCTGAATTTGTTTCATAAGCAAATCCGCTAAGATGATCAGTGCATGGGATTCAATGGGAACTTTGCCCTGGCAGAATAGATATTCAAAATAAAAGCAAAATCCTAAGTATAAAAATACAAAATGATTTTGCTATTGTTGCTGTTCAGTCACCAAGTTGTGCCATATGTGACTCCGTGGAAGGAAGCATACCAGGATTCCCTATCCCTTACCATCTCTGGGAGTTTGCCTAAGTTGATGTCCATGGAATTGCTGATGCCATCCAATCATCTCATCTTGTGTTGCCCTCTTCTCCTCCTTTGTCCTCAGCCTTTACCAACATTAGGTTATTTTCCAATGAGTCAACTCTTCACATCATGTGGCCAAAGCATTTGAGTTTCAGCATCAGTTCTTCCAGTGAGTTTTCAGGGTGGATTTTGTTTAGGATTGACTGGTTTGATCCAAGTCTTCTCCAGCACCACAGTTGAAAAGCATCAATTCTTCAGCACTCTGCCTTCTCTGTGGCCCAACTAACATCTGCACATGACTATTGGAAAGACCATAGCCTTGACTATACAGATCTTTGTCAGTAAAGTGATGTCTTTTATTTTTAATACACTCTCTAGGTTTGTCATAGCATTCCTTCCAAGAAGCAATTGTCTTCTAATTTCGTGGCCTACAATCACCATCCACACTAACTATTCTTATGAGGCTTTAAATTCAAAAAATATAAAACTGCCTTGTGATAATTTTTGAATATGTAGTGTGTATTCTGAAATAAAAGTATGCTTTTCCAGTGACACTAAACTTTTTAAATGAAGTTAATACACAGCAGAAGGCAGGATTTTAGGAAATAATTGATTTATATCATGCATCTAGATGAAGATTCTTAGTACAAATTTTAAAAGTATGGGGAAGCCAAAGCTAATTTAAGTGTGTGATCTAATGATGGAGTCGAGACCATTAAACTGTATATCATTTAGAAAAAAAGAATATGTTAGCTTTGTTACAAGATGGACAAAAGTGAACAAAAAGCAACAAAAAATCTGTCCACTTATTTAAAATAAAGGGGAAAGAGGTTGTTATGCCCGATGTCCGAATCCCCGAGCGGGAAGAGAGAAGGCTTCCAAGGCAATGCAACTCGCAAAAAAAGGGAAGTTTATTACTGACTCGAGCCAGGGCCTTCTGCCTCCGCCATCACAGTGGTGCAGGGTCAGAAAAGCCCTGAGCCCAAGCTGTTACAGAAATTTATAAGACATGCATAATCAATTAGTAGCTGGCTTAAGCGGATTGGTTACATGTTTACAAAGCAATTCTATTGGTACAGACTTTCGCGGGCTTTTTCAAACCTGGGCTTTCGCGGGCTTTCTCAAACCTGGGCTTTCGCGGGCTTTTCAGCTTTCCCCTTTGTCTCTTACTGGGCGCATATTGATTGGCTGGCTTCAGGTTACCTGATGGGGGTGGGGAATCTTACCATTTCGGGGAAAGCTAAAACTTAGGTCCAGGCTGCCTGTCATGGAATTAACCCTGGCAGCCTCACATTCCCCCCTGTCTTCTTGTTCCTATAGAGGAATCTTTCTCTTCATCCTGGGCTACCATCTGATATTGCTGCCTTAATACCATAATCTGAATTGTATTGAGACGTTCTTTAATAAATGACATTAGCCGGTTTAAAATACAAGGGCCAAATGTAAGTGTTAATAATAGCACTATAAGTGGCCCCAGGAGGGTGGAAACTAAGGTGGTCAGCCAGGGGGAGCGTTGAAACCAAGACTCAAACCATCCCTGTTGGGCCTCTCGTTCCCTCTTACGTTGCGCCAGCCCTTCTCTCACTTTTGCCATAGATTCTCTTACCACTCCTGTATGGTCTGCATAGAAACAACATTCTTCTCCCAGAGCCGCGCAGACCCCACCCTGTTGGAGAAAAATTAAGTCTAATCCTCTCCTATTCTGCAAGACCACTTCAGACAATGAAGTCAGAGACTTCTCTAAGTGGCTGATTGATTTTTCTATGCGAGCTATATCTTCATCTATGGCGGCTCGTAGGGAGGAAAACCCTTGGCCTTGCAGAGACAGTGAAGCTATTCCTGTCCCTGCTCCTGCCAGCCCAAGACTGAACAAGGCTGCCATGGTAATCGCACTGATTGGCTCTCTCTTTTGTCTTAGCAATTCCTGGTCCCAATGTGAGTACATAACCTCTTCAGAGTGGTATAAGATTTTTGGCATTACAGCAACCAGGACACAGAATTCTTGATTCTGGTTAAAAACCTTCACATTTAAACATGGGGTTAGCCCAGTATGTGAACAAATCCACCAACCCCCAGCCTCTGGCACAATCCAATTTTTGCCATGTAAGCGTAGGTTACTGATAGTCCGGGCACAGAGGGGAGTTTTATCACGTGGCACTGTGCCCAAACAGAGTCCCTGTCCCCAAACTTCATTCATTGTGAGGCCAACCTTGCGTTCTTCCCATCGGCATTGGGGCGGGTTCTGGCCTGAAGACAAGTGGTAAGAGACATTGAGGCCTATAGCCTCATAAAAGGGTGGGTGAAGATTATAACAAAGCCAACAGGACTGGGTCGCGTTAGGGTTGGTATGGTTTAAGACCGTAAAGGCTGCATTCACTAAGGCCCATAGGGGGTCCTGAATTGTTGAGCTAATGGTAACAGCCAGAGGGCCAGGGGTCTCTGTCAATTTGCCTCTAAGGCTCGGAGTAGAGGAGATGTTAAATGTTCCCGGCGAGCTTGGTCTGAAGGTAGTTGGCTTGGGGGTCGCCTTGTGCCCCTGTAACGTTTTGATCAGATTGGGACCTAAACTATGTACCTGCACTGGCTCAATAACCTGTTTAATGATCAAAAGCTCGCCTGGGTAGGGGCCGGGCCAATTTACATGAAGCTGAAAACCCCAAGTCAGTCCTGAGGTCCAGTGGTTTTCTTTTTTCGCCCGTTCCTGGTTAAATTGTACTCGTACCTGAGGGCCATGGTGTCTACGGTCCTTGAAGGTGAAGCTAACTAGATCTCTGTTTCCGACATCCCACCTCTGGGGTCCATCACAAGAGGTCACACAACTCCAGCTCCTGCAATAATAGCTTTCTATGCCACCACAGGTTTTCCAGTTATTTCTTACATAGCCCGGGCAAGCCCAGAACCCCAACCTATGGTTTTTTATCCCATCCTTATAATACTTATCATAGAGACCGTCCTGCTTTGCGAAGAGGCTTGAGAGGTCGAAGTTCAGGTCCGGCCACCAGGTGTTCGGAGAGTGGATTCCTGATGTCTCATTGAGCAGCTCATGAGTTTGCCCGTCGCTGAGTTTCCAGGTGATCTTAGCAGGTTGATGGGGGTTATGACTGGTCGCTCCTGGGTCGATGAGAGCTGCCATCAGCAGGAGAATTAGGAGGCCTCCCGGCGGGCGAGTTTCAGTTTCAAAGGATTTGACGGGTGAGGACTCGCCTTCCATTCTGCTCGTGCTTTTTCCTGTTCTTCCGGCGTGGCTTGCCGCACGTGATTGCAGTGAACCCAGGGTCCAATTCCGTCGACCTTGACAGCAGTAGGAGTGGTAAGGAGAACAACATAAGGGCCTTTCCATCTAGGTTCTAATACTCTAGATTGGTGTCGTTTTACCCAAACCCAATCACCTGGGCCAATATTATGTGAGGGAAGAGCCCTCCTGTTTTGGCCCTCGTGTATCTCTCGAATCAATTTCCAAACATGGTTATGCACCTTACTTAATGCCATCAGAGTTTGCTGGAATTGTCCCAAAGTAGGGGGTGGCAGGCATTTTCCTTCGAAAATAGGATACACAGGAGGGGGTCTCCCATATAAAATCTCAAAAGGAGTAAGATTCAGCTTATAAGGGGTGTTACGCGCCCGAAAGAGTGCAAAGGGAAGGAGGGTCACCCAGTCCCCGCCAGTCTCTATTGCCAACTTTGTCAAAGTTTCTTTTAGGGTCCGATTCATTCTCTCAACCTGTCCTGAGCTCTGGGGATTATATTCGCAATGTAACTTCCATTTCGTCCCCAGAGCTTGGGCCAGCCCTTGTACAATCTGGCTCACAAAGGCAGGTCCGTTATCAGAGCCCATAGTCACCGGCAGCCCATACCTAGGCACTATCTCCTCTAAGATCTTCTTAGCAACCACTATTGCTGTCTCTCCCTTAGTGGGGAAAGCTTCTACCCACCCCGAGAAGGTATCTACCAGAACCAACAGATAGCGATACCCGTACTTGCCTGGCCTTACCTCAGTGAAATCTATCTCCCAGTGTTGCCCTGGCTCCTCCCCCCGGTACCTCATTCCCGAGTGCTGCTTCTTCTCTGCCCTCATCAGCTGGCACGCTTCGCAGGCTTGAATTATCTCTCGTACAGCTGCATTTTGTCGAGGGAACCTCAGGCAGGCCGTCTGGAGAAGTGTTAGGGTCTTTTTTTCTCCCAAGTGGGTAGTTGTGTGCAGGTGTTCACACAGGTGACGACCCAGGGTGGCAGGCAATATCAGGTTGTTGTTTTGGTCCCGGTACCATCCATCTTGGTCATCCTTCTGGAGGGTGGCATCCTTGTTGATCCAAGCGAGATCAGGGAGGGAATAGTCGGGGACTGGCGGCAGAGTCCCCATACCAGGAGGTGGAAGTCCCACAGCTAATATGGGGGCGGCGTAGTCCCGGCTAGCCGCTTCTCGAGCGGCCGCATCAGCGGCACGATTGCCCCGCGCCTTAAGGTCTTCTCCTTTCTGGTGACCGGGGACATGTACTATTGCTACTGCCCGGGGCAGTTGGACAGCCTCCAGGAGCCTGCGAATCTCGGGCAGATTTTTGACCTCTTTTCCCTCAGCTGTCCGAAATCCCCTTTCTTGGTATATGGGACCTTGAATATGGGCAGTGCTGAAAGCATATCGGCTGTCAGTATAAATGGTGACTCTCTTCCCTTTGGCTTGCTCTAGAGCCTGTATTAGGGCAATCAATTCTGCTTTTTGCGCAGAAGTGTTTGGGGGAAGTGTCTGAGCCCATATCGTCTGCCCTGAATCATCAACTATGGCGGCTCCCGCCTTCCTTTGCCCATCTTTTACATAGCTGCTCCCATCGGTGAACCATACTAGCTCACTGTTGCTTAAGGGAACATCAGTTAAGTCTTTTCGTGCCGCCAGGGCCTCAGCCAGTATCTCATTGCAGTCATGGAGAGGGCGGTCCTTCTCTGGGTTAGGTAGGAGCATGGCCGGATTTAGGAAGCAAGGGGTCTGAAAACGCACCCGTGGGGCATCGAGCAGCAAGGCCTGGTAGTGTGTCAAGCGGGCATTGGAGATCCACTTACCCGGCGGCTGCTTTAAAACCCCTTCGATGGCGTGGGGGGTGTACACCGAGAGTTGCTGTCCATACGTCAACTTGTCAGCGTCGCGGACGAGGAGGGCTGTAGCTGCAATGATGCGAAGGCAAGGGGGCCACCCAGCGGCCACCGGGTCTAATCGCTTCGAAAGGTATGCTACCGGCCGCTTCCATGGTCCCCATTGTTGCGTCAAGACCCCCTTTCCTATTCCTTGCTTCTCATCTACAAACAGCTGGAATGGCTTATTTGGGTTAGGCAGGGCAAGGGCTGGGGCTTCTAGTAGGGCCTGTCTAAGCGTCTGGAAAGCCTTTTTCATTGGCTCAGTCCAAGTCCAGTTTGGGGTCTCTTTACTTCCCTCATACAAGGGCCGGGCCTTCTCAGTAAACCCCATAATCCACAGTCTGCAATATCCAACAGTCCCCAGAAACTCTCTCACCTGGCGAGGGGTTTTGGGCTCTGGTATCTGCAATATTGTTTCTTTCATGGCCTGAGTTAGCCACCTTTGTCCCTGCCGGATCTTATACCCCAAATAGGTGACCTCTTGCCGGGCTATTTGTGCCTTCTTTGCGCTAGCACGATACCCCAAGATGCCTAGGGTCTGTAAGAGGTCCCCGGTGGCACGGCTGCATGCCTCCTCTGTGGTTACAGCCAACATGAGGTCATCTACATATTGTAGCAGAATGACCTCTGGGTGGCAAGCCCGATATTCGCAGAGGTCCTCACTCAGAGCCTCATTAAACAAGGTAGGGGAATTCTTGAACCCCTGTGGGAGACGGGTCCAAGTTAATTGTACTACCGGCTGGCCCTCCCCCTCAGTCCACTCAAAGGCAAATATCTCCTGGCTCTGGGCCGCCAGGGGTAGGCTGAAAAAGGCATCCTTCAAGTCCAACACAGTATACCAAGTGTACTCAGGCAGTAAACTGCTCAGGAGGGTATATGGGTTAGGGACAGTGGGGTGTATGTCACTCACCCGCTTGTTGACTTCTCGCAGGTCTTGGACAGGTCTGTAATCTGTCCCCCCTGGCTTCTTCACCGGCAGTAAGGGGGTGTTCCAAGGGGATTGGCATCGCCTGAGAATTCCGGCATCCATGAGACGTCGAATGTGGGGAGTGATCCCCCGCCGAGCTTCCTGGCTCATGGGGTACTGTTTCACCCTCACAGGAACTGCCTCTGCCTTTAGCTCGATGACGACCGGATGTCTCTGTTTGGCTAGTCCCATCCCTGCCGTTTCTGCCCAGGCCAATGGGTATTTATGGACCCACGGTTGTACATCTAGTGCTATGGTCTCTGAGGGCTTAGGCACAAAAAGTCTGTATTCATCTCTTAAGGCTAGGGACAAGACATGTATCGGTTGTCCAAGTCCATCCGTGACTGACATTCCCCCAGGGTCAAAATGGATCTGAGCATTAACTTTAGTCAACAAGTCCCGTCCAAGTAGAGGGGCTGGGCATTCTGGTATCACCAAAAACGAATGGGACACCTGGTGGGTCCCCAGATTTACTTTCCGTTCTGTGGTCCAACAATATCTTTTTGTCCCCGTGGCTCCTTGCACTAAGCTGGTTTTTTTAGACATTGGTCCCAGTTTTTTATTTAAAACAGAGTGTTGGGCGCCAGTATCTACCATGAAGCCAACGGGTTTCCCCTCCACATGTATGGTTACCCAGGACTCGGGGAGGGGCACCGAGTCTTGACTCCCCTAGTCACTGTCTTCCCCCGCATATAGAACTCGAGTTCCAGGGGAAATTTTCTCTCTCTGGGTCATTCCTCTCTTTGAGTCCCTCTTAGGGCACTCGTTTTTCCAGTGCCCCTGTTCTTTGCAGTAGGCGCACTGATCCTTCTTTAGGGCCTGCCTTTTTGGTTTTTCTTTTTCTCCCATCCGGGGGTCTCGAGGTTCCCTCAATTCTGTTCCGGCCTTTATCCCAGCAAAAAGGATCTGGGCTAGCTCCCTCTGGTTCTTCCGGTTTTCCCTCGCCCTATGTTCCCTATCTTCTTTCCTGATCTTCTCAGCTAATTCCCTTTCCTCCCGTCGAATTCGTTCTTCCCTTTCTTCTGGGGTCTCCCTATTATTAAATACCTTTTCAGCTACTTTCAGTAAATCCTGTATTGTCTGTTCTCCCAATCCCTCTACCTTTTGTAATTTCTTCCTAATATCTGGGGCTGCCTGATTTACAAACGCTAACAGAACTGCAGCGCGTGACTCCTCAGCCTGGGGGTCCATAGGTGTATATTGCCTGAAAGCTTCCATCAGCCTCTCTAGGAAGGCTGCTGGGCTCTCAGTGGGCTCTTGCCTTACTAGATTTACCTTTGCCAGATTCGTCGGCTTTCTTGCTGCAGCCCGCAGGCCAGCCATTAGAGTCTGGCGGTACACTCGGAGATGCTCCCTACCCTCCACCCGCTCAAAATCCCAGTTAGGCCGCAACAGAGGAAACCCCTCGTCCACGAGATGAGGCTGGGCGGTTGGTCTCCCGTCGGCCCCCGGGACCCGTTTCCGTGCCTCTGCCAGGATTCGCTCCCGTTCTTCCGTGGTGAAGAGCACCTGCAACAGCTGTTGACAATCGTCCCAGGTGGGGTTATGAGTGAACAAAATGGAATCTAAGAGGTCAATGAGGCCTTGGGGTTTCTCTGAGAAAGGAGGGTTCTGGGTTCTCCAATTGTACAGGTCACTCGTGGAAAAGGGCCAGTACTGATAGGTTCACTCTCCGTCCGGGTTAGCTGGTCCCACTCGGACGGGGAGCGCCTGAACAGTGGATGAAGGTAACTCTGGGTCCCCAGGGTCTTGCCCACCTCTATCTCCCCTAGTTCTCCCCCGGGTCCCCAGTGCCGGTCCCCCCTCATGGTCAGTTCCCGTTGGCCCTTTTAAACCTCTCGGTTCACCCGTGGGAGCTTCTCTCGGAGGGGGTTGCGAGGAGGGCACATATGGCGGAGGCCTTATCTCCGTTTCTAGATCTATCAGGTTTGGATAAGATGATTCCTGAAGGACTGGTTTTGGGTCTTCTTTCTTTTTGGTTTCCTCCGGGGGGATCTCCATCACCAGGACCTGTGAATTGGAGGAACTAGGAAGTGTATAAACAAAAGGTTTTAACCATTTAGGTGGATTTTCCACTAAATCCTGCCAGACCATGACATAGGGGACCTGATTCGGATGGCCCCAGGGATCAGGAGCCATAATCTTCTCCTTCACAGCCTGTATGATGGACGGTTGAAAGGTGCCTTCTGGAGGCCATCCTACCCGAAAGGCGGGCCACTCTGCAGAACAAAAAGTTATTAATTTACTTTTCTTGACTAGCAAAGACAAGTTATGGGCCCTGGCCCTGACATCCGAAAAATGGTCAGTCATGAGAGAAAGTGGGGTAGATTCTCTCTGACCCATGGTTAAAATAAATGGTAAGGAAGAAAGAGAGAGAAAGTCACTGAGAACGACCACCAAAAATCCTACCGGGAGTGGTGGCGGCCAAGAGGTTGGGCTTATGGTATGCTTTTGGAACTGTTTATGTGCCTACGTCGTTGCACGGAAGTTTTCTTGCTGGGGGCGGGCACCCTAGGGGTTTCTAGCCCGTTCCGTGACCCCCTTATCCTCTCACGGGAGTCTTCAAGTGGCAGGCGCCCTAATGGCCTTTAAGTGCCTGACCCGTGCCCACAAGAAGAATTTTAGGCCACGTCCTCAGTTAGGGATGTTAAAGGAGAGTTTCACCCGGTCGGGCTCTAGATACTGAGGCTCACTTATTGTAGGGCCTTCAGAGTCCGCCAGAGTGTAGCCCTGGCCAGGATTCATCAATTGCCCCACAACCGTTCGCCTGTTCACTGAAACTCCCGAAAAGAAAAGGAGTGGAGGGGAGATCGGAGAAGAAGAGAAGGAGAATAAGTCAGAAGAGAAAAGAACGATGCCCCAGAAGAGAACGAGAATAGAGACAATGCCGGCACACACAAAAACACGGAGAGCCGAAGACAAACACACGGACAAACAAACGTCGGCCGACGACACAGCGCTGGATTTTCGGGCCCCCTGAATTTTACCTTACCGAATGGCGTCCGCTGTTCACCAGACTCGGGGTCGGGAGAGGAACTTTCTTCCGTGCGGAGTCGGCTGCCTCCCAGCGCGTCCGCTGGCCTTGGCCTTACGCCGGCTGGTCCCCCCCCTTTCTAGAAAGCCTTTCCTGCAGAGTCGGCTGCCTCCCAGCGCGTCCGCTGGCCTTGGCCTTACGCCGGCTAGTCCCCCTTTACAGAAAGCCTTCCTTCTGTGCCAGATACGCACCCTCCTGCTCCCCAACAGGGCCCTGAATTTACTGTGGTCTTTCCTGAGCACCGGTGTTATTATTTATCCTTCCCCCTTTGTCCTGGAAGCGTTCTCTTCTCCCGGTCAAGGGATCCCGGACGAGCCCCCAAATGTTATGCCCGATGTCCGAATCCCCGAGCGGGAAGAGAGAAGGCTTCCAAGGCAATGCAACTCGCAAAAAAAGGGAAGTTTATTACTGACTCGAGCCAGGGCCTTCTGCCTCCGCCATCACAGTGGTGCAGGGTCAGAAAAGCCCTGAGCCCAAGCTGTTACAGAAATTTATAAGACATGCATAATCAATTAGTAGCTGGCTTAAGCGGATTGGTTACATGTTTACAAAGCAATTCTATTGGTACAGACTTTCGCGGGCTTTTTCAAACCTGGGCTTTCGCGGGCTTTCTCAAACCTGGGCTTTCGCGGGCTTTTCAGCTTTCCCCTTTGTCTCTTACTGGGCGCATATTGATTGGCTGGCTTCAGGTTACCTGATGGGGGTGGGGAATCTTACCATTTCGGGGAAAGCTAAAACTTAGGTCCAGGCTGCCTGTCATGGAATTAACCCTGGCAGCCTCACAGAGGTCACCTATAAATTAACCTACAAAATCTACATAATGGATGCAATCAAAGCTATTCAAAATCACTTCAAAAAGACAGACTCAATATAAGGCAAAGGTTTGCAGTAGCTTAATAGATGAGTTAATTTTTCTGTGAAGGTGAAGCTTGAAATATGTGTTTGATTAGAAGGAAGAGAAAAAAAAAGTGATTTAGAGAGATTAAGGTCAGTAGTGTGGATCCTAGTGCTTCTAGTTTGTCAGTGGTTTAAAACTAGGGTGCATTTGTCTTTTCTCTGTATACATACAAGTTTCCTACATCTTTCCACTGAATCTGAATTCATTATGGTTTAGAAAATTGACTCTTGAGTATGAACTTTTGAAACAGCTCCCCAAGTAATTCTGATGCTCACTACTTGAAAATATTATTGATTTTAATTAGCTAAACTTACTAACAATTTTTCAAATAATAATGCTTAGTCTTGCTCATACTTTAACAACAAAAAATTTTACTAAGTAGCTGCTATATGAAAAATGAGAGCCCATATTAGTAAAACATATGCTTTGAATTTTTCTCTCAGTATTTAACTTTGAACTTATATTCTTTGTTTAAAGAAAAGTACAAAAAAGAAGTCAGGGATACTAACAGAATTGTCTATGCTAATTTAAGATAATACTTTTAAAACAGTAAACCTTTTTTTTTCCAGAAGCAGAACATTAATGAGTATCTTATTGGTATTATTAAATCAAGAGTATAATGATAAGGAGTATTTTCATATTACCCCAGGTTAAGTGACAATTCTCTTTGGGTATAGTTCTCAATGTTATTATAACCAAAGATTGTTTTTCTCAAAGAACTCTTCCAGTTCAGTTTTCACCACAAGGGAAAATGGTCGCAACTTCACTCAAGTGGTTAGAACCTAACTAAAAATGCTAATGTTGACTTTTGTCTTTTCCTGGAAACCACATCCAACCCATCAGGAGTTTTCATTTACTTTTCCTTCAAAATACACTGGAAATCCAGCCTTTAATTAGCCATCCTAGTCTAAAACACACCCATCTCTCCAAATGGCTGTGATAATCCCCCAGTCTTTATTCCTGCCTCTACTCTTCCACCTGCCTTAAAGTCAATCCTTCAGGCAGCTGCCACTGTGATCTCATAAATGTTAAAATTAGTTAATGTCATTTCACTGTTCTAAGCTCTGCAAATGGCCTCCAAAAATATTTAGATTAAAACCAACTCCTTGTCATGGTATACCGGCCTACTTGACTTTACCTAATCTCATTGGAAAAGACCCTGATGCTGGGAGGGATTGGGGCCAGGAGGAGAAGGGGATGACAGAGGATGAGATGGCTGGATGGCATTGCCAACTCAATGGACATGAGTTTGAGTAAACTCCGGGCATTGGTGACGGACAGGGAGGCCTGGCGTGCTGCAATTCATGGGGTCACAAAGAGTCGGACACGACTGAGCAACTGAACTGAACTGAATCTACTGTGTGAAGATCTCTAGCATTCCTGCCTACAACTCTTTTCTGCCCTCCTGCTGTTCTCTTTACAGTCAAACTTTGATTAAGAGACACTAACACACATTCTCTCTGTCTTGAAAGCTGTTCCTCCAGATATTGGTGTAACTCACTTCTCTTGTCATTTTTATCTCTCTTCAAATGTACTTCATTATAGGCTTTTGATGACCCTAAAATAGTCTTCCTGAAGGCACTACCTGACCCTTTATTTTGCTCATTTGTTCTTCTTTGTATTACCTAAAATTATGTTTCCTTGATTACTTGTTTAAAATGTTTCCCTCATGAGAATATGAACCATGAATCATACCTTTAAAAAACTGAATTAATGCATTTTAAACACAATTTTATTAATATTTAATTTCAAAAAGATTGTTGTAAACTGAGTTTAGAAAAGTACTTGCATGTTAAGAAAATTATATATATATAAATGAGTGAATTAGAAAGGAAACATGTTCCACAATGCCCCTTTCCCCAAATATTTTTCCAAAAATATTCCCAAAATATCTCACACTGCCTCAATTGCCTAAACCTTGTGAGATGTTTTGTCTACTCTACATTAACTTACTGTATATAATGGCACTTAATTAACTATGAGAGATCAGATGTCCAAAGCACTATTTTTAAAATTTGTTCTTGCCTATTAAATCCTGCCACCACTCACCTGTTCAAACCTGTATTATGCCTGATTTCCTAAACTTTTTCTCTGCACCTAATGACAGATCAGTTTTTTAAATATTTGCAATTATTAAATTTTACACATTTTAAATGTTTTTGTATATTCATACCTAAATAAAAAGCCCAACAACTCTTTTCTCACTGTTCTCCCTCAAATTAGAGTGTATTACATTCAGCTAAAATTTAAAATTTTCCTAATTTCTACCATTAAAGTCTTATCTCTGAATATTCTTGTATAGATATTCTAGAATATTAATCAAAAATATTCTCATACCAAAAATAGAAAAGTATTCTTATACGGATATTCTAAGATAGTATCAGAAATGTTATTTAGGTATCCAGAAGTAGAGAAATTGCTAAACACAAGAGAAGGGATTGGTGAAAGAAAAAAAAACACATATATTTTTATAAAGTAAAATACATATATTTTATAATCCACTTGGTTGTGAGGGAAAGTTGTGTGGACATATTGAAAAAGTTGGTCATGAAATGACAATTCTTGAAGTGATAGACATATGAAAGGTTAATATTTTCTTCATATATATATATATATATATATATGTATAAACATGC
The DNA here is from genome assembly GCF_963930625.1 of Muntiacus reevesi. Taxonomy (NCBI): domain Eukaryota; kingdom Metazoa; phylum Chordata; class Mammalia; order Artiodactyla; family Cervidae; genus Muntiacus; species Muntiacus reevesi. The sequence goes on along the minus strand of NC_089259.1, from coordinate 37,125,395 downwards.
AAGTATACATGTGTATATGTGTATATATATTATGTGTAAACTTTTTGGGATGGCCAAAAAGTTTATTTCTCCTTTTTTGTAAGGTAGCACAAGTAGTGCTTCGGTTTTCTAGGTGGCACAGTGGTAAAGAATTCACCTGCCAGTATGGGAGACAAAGAAAATGTGGGTTCAATTCCTGGACCAGGAAGATCCCCTGAAGTAGGAAATGGCTACTCACTCCAGTATTATTGTCTGGAGAATCCCATGGAAAGAGAAGCCTGGCTGGCTTCTCTACAAGGCTTTATAAGATTTCAAAGAGTCAGATATAACTGAGCACACACACACTAACAGGGTTTAGTTGTCTTTAATTTCATTTGAAGCAATTTGGTTAGATTGCATCATGACATCTGTCTTATCAACATGCATTAAAAAGCTTATCAAAATTGGTCATTTTTTGTGTTGATGTTGCCATTTTAATGTTGAAGATAAGAAAAGCATTTTGGGCACATTATGCTTTATTCTTTTTTGTTGCAAAAGACATAAAAAGGCAACTGAAATCCGAAAAGAAAGAAATGAAAAGTCTGTGTAGTGTATGGAGAACACACTGTGAATGATCCAATATGTCAATAGTGGTTTGCAAATTCTCCTGCTGGAGATTTCTCCCTGCCACAATGATCCATGATTAAGTAGGCCAATTGAAGTTGATAGCCATCAAATTCAGACATTAATTGAGAATAATCAATGTTATACCACATGGGAGATATCTGACATACTCAAAATACCCAAATTAAGCATTGAAAGTCATTTGCAGAATCTAGAAATAACTTTGGTGTGTGGGTTCCACAAAATTTGTGAGAAAACCTCCTTGACTGATTTCTTCATGAGATTTTCTATTTATTTATTTTTTTCATTTATTTTTATTAGTTGGAGGCTAATTACTTTACAATATTGTAGTGGTTTTTGCCATACATTGACATGAATCAGCCATGGATTTACACATGTTCCCCATCCTGATTCCCCCTCCCATCTTCCTCCCTACCCCATCCCTCTGGGTCTTCCCAGTGCACCAGTCCTGAGCACTTGTCTCATGCATCCAACCTGGGCTGGTGATTTGTTTCACACTTGATAATATACATGTTTCAATGCTATTCTCTCAGATCATCCCACTCTTGCCTTCTCCCACAGAGTCCAAAGTTCTGTTCTATACAACTGTGTCTCTTTTTCTGTCCTTCATATAGGGTTATCATTACCATCTTTTTAAATTCTATGTATATGTTCTAGTATACTGTATTGGTCTTTATCTTTCTGGCTTACTTCACTCTGTATAATGGGCTTCGGTTTCATCCATCTCATTAGAACTGACTCAAATGAATTCTTTTTAATGGCTGAGTAACATTCCATTGTGTATATGTACCACAACTTCCTTATCTATTCGTCTGCTGATGGGCATCTAGGTTGCTTCCATGTCCTGGCTATTATAAACAGTGCTGCGATAAATATTGGGGTACACGTGTCTCTTTCAGATCTGGTTTCCTCGGTGTGTATGCCCAGGAGTGGGATTGCTGCGTCATATGGCAGTTCTATTTCCAGTTTTTTAAGAAATCTCCACACTGTTTTCCATAGTGGCTGTACTAGTTTGCATTCCCACCAACAGTGTAAGAGGGTTCCCTTTTCTCCATACCCTCTCCATCATTTATTGCTTGTAGATTTTTGGATAGCAGCCATTCTAACTGGCATGTAGTGGTACCTCATTGTTGGTTTGATTTGCATTTCTCTGATAATGAGTGATGTTAAGCATCTTTAAATGTAAGAAAAAGCACTCTGTTTTTAAAATAAATTGAGATGGGCAATGAAAAGTGGATACTATGCAATAATGTGGAATGCAAAAGATCACAGGACAAACAAAATGAACCACCATCAATCACACCAAAGACTAGTACTTATCCAAAGAAAGTGACGTCTTTATTGTGGGATTGGAAAGGTAAGTAAGTGAAGTCACTTAGTCCTGTCCGACTCTGTGTGACCCCATGGACTCTAGCCTACCAGGCTTCCCCACCCATGGGATTTTCCAGGCAAGAGTACTGGAGTGGATTGCTGTTTCCTTCTCCAGGGGATCTTGCCAACCCAAGGATCAAACCCAGGTCTCTCGCATTGCAGGCAGACGCTTTATGGTCTGAGCCACTGTGGTGCTTCCCATGGGATTGGAAGGGAGTCCTCTATTATGAGCTCCTAGAAAACAAAACTATTAATTCCAACAAATATTGCTCCCAGTTAGACCAATTAAAAGCAGCACTCAACAAAAAGCATGGAATTAGTCAACAGAAAACATATAATTTTCCATCAAGATACTTTAAAACCTCATGTTTCTTTGATGATCAGGCAAAAGCTGTTATAACTTGGCTGGGAAGTTCCAATATTTCACTGTATTCGCCACATATTGCATCTTAGGTTGTCCTCTAGTTTTGGTCCTTACAAAATTCTCTTACTGGACAAAATTTTCATTCCCTGGAAGACTGTAAAAGGTACCTGGAACAGTTCTTTGCTCAAAAAGATTAAAAAAAAAAAAAAAAAAAAAAAGCTTGGGGAAAATGGAATTTTGAAGTTGTCTGAAAAATGGCAGAAGTTAGTGGAACAAAATGCCTTGTTCAATAAAATTCTTGACAAAAATGAAAAAAAAAAAAAAGTCTTCTATTTTTACATATAAAACCAAAAGACCTTTTGGCCAACCTAATACACACACACACACACACACACACATACACACACACACACACAGATGCAATTAGCCACCTACATACCATATGTATTCAAGTTACAAATTTTCAAAGATAAGAAGGGGCATTCACATGTCTGATTCACACAGGGTAGTCCATGTGTCTGGCATATACTGTCACGTCCTTGCATCCTCAAATGGTTATGTTTTTGTGTACAAACTGGAGCTGAATCTGCAATGGGACAACTTCATTGAGCTCCTTGCTGTGCAGCATGGTAAGCTTATTAATGCAGATCTGATGGAATTGGAGGCCCAGGAAAGGAATGAGAGAGACAGGAGGAAGAAGTAACTGAAGAGCCAAAGAGATCCACAAAGCAGGAAATGGTGAGGGGGTTTTCTTTATTTGAAGAGGCACTGTAAGTTCTTGAGGCACAGGACCTGAATGTAGAACAGTACAGGAGGGTTGCAGCAGCCGTTCAGAATGCAGCAAAGTGCATGCTACCACATGATCTATGATGAGAAAAAGAGCTACTTCCCAGACATCACTGGATCAGTTTCTCAAGAGGGCACATACAACTGAATCCAGCAAGGAACCAGGAGCTGTGCCATCAATGTCAGGTACAAGTGAAACTGAAGATTGTCCTCCATCTCCTATTGCTGATGATCCTTCAGCTCTATCATTTCCCACCTCCTCTCTTCACCCAAGTCACTCTTCTTGCCTGTTTAGTCAGTGCCAGCTCCTGTATGTCAGCTGCTATACTATACTACTGTACTTTTCAAGGTACTGTAAGGTTAAAAATGTTTGTTTTTGTGTTTCTATTTCATGTATTGTGTGAAAAATATTATAAACCTATTAGTATGCTTCTGCTTAGTAGTTCAGTTGTGTCCAACTTTTTGAGGCTCTTTGTGCTGTAGCCAGCCAGGATAAATTGTCTATAGGGATTTACAGGCAAGAATACTGGAATGACCCAGGGATGGGGCCAGAGAATCTTTCTCCGGGATCTTCCTGACCCAGGGATGGAACACACAGCTACTGTGGCAAGCAGAATCTTTACTTGCTGAGCCATCAGGGAAGCCCCTATAATATAGTACAATACTATGTAACCAATTGTGCTAGTTGGGTACCTAGGCTAACTTTGTTGGATTTATGAACAAATTGGACTTATAAACACACTGTCAGAATGGGCCTCACTTATATGTATTAGACTGTGTATATACATACATATATATATATACATATATTTATATATATCATATATACATGCAATTAACTGATTCTCAGTTTTTTGGGTTTTTTTTTTTTTTTTTTTTTTTTTTTTTACTTTATCTTATCACTCTGGACATTCTAAATGTTAAGATAGAACCAGCTTTTAGGTCACTAATTATTTATACCTATACAATTGACTTAATATTTTTCTATGCATCTGTATGTTTTAAGTTAGGCAGTACTTGAAAACACTATTTGCCAGGAGGCATATGCTTTGCATGCCAGATGGTTTGTAGAGGAAATGTACAAAGGATTACTTTGTAAATACTTTTAGGTGTTTGCCTGAAGCATTTCCATTCACTAAAGAGGAGAGTTAGATCATAAAATTGTCTCAGGATGTTTTAATTTATTTTTCATTAGGCAACAATTATTGTCACTGAAAGGGTTTAAAATAGGATGAATACCTTTTAAAATAAAGGAAAATGCTTGCCTTTACATGATTTATGATAAAGAGAGGGTAAAGTTTGTGTTAGTGTGTTGAATAATAGAATAGGTAGAGAAAAGGGAAGGAGGAAGATAATAGCCATTTGATTTTTGTAGGATAATACCCATATCAAAACAGGAAATTTATGAAGTGACTGTGTAAACTTCCTAAAGCTTCCTTCACAAAGTATCACATACCTGGTGGCTTAAAATAACAAACTTATGTTGTCTTAAAATTCTGGAGGTGAGATATCTAAAATCAAGGTGCTGGTAGGGTCACACTCCCTCTAACACCTGTAGGTGAATTCTTCCTCACTCTTCTGATGGTTTACCAGTAACCTTCTGTTTGAAGTTGCATAATTCCAGTCTCTCTCTTGGTCTTCACTTGTGTTTCTGTATTTTTCCTTCTATGGGCATCAGCCATGTTGAATTCAGGGACCACTCCAGTATGACCCAGTTTTAATTTAATTACATCTCTAAAGACAGCATTTCCAAATAAGGTCACATTCTGAGGCACCAGGGTTAAGGATTTCAATATATCTTTGTTGTTGTTGTTCAGTTGCTCAGTTGTTTCCAACTCTTTGTGATCCCATGAGGCTTACTTGTCCTTCATTAACTGCCAGGACTTGCTAAAATTCACATTCACTGAGTTGATGATGCCATCTAACCATGGCATCCCCTGTTGCCCCCTCCTCCTCGTGCCCTCAATGTTTCCCAGCTTTTCCAATAAGTCAGCTCTTTGAATCAGATGGTCAAAGTATTGGAGCTTCAACTTCAGCACATTTTTGGTGGGGGGACACAATTCAGTAATAGCTATCGCTTATAAGAAATATTAACAAAAGTTTATTAATTAGGAGGAAAGATTACATGACAGTAGAGATATAATGGAAAGCTTTCCAAATAAGCATAGCAGTTTAGATGCATCGTGAAAATAGTGAAAATGTTGGCAGTTGGAGAAAGCAGAGCTTGTGTTTGGGAAACTGTGGATGTACAATTAAACTAGAGAATGAGTTGTGAGTGAATACCAAAAAGTAAAATAACTAAAAAAAAAAAAAAAGTTGAATTGAGTCTAATTTAGGAACAGTCTTGATTATCAGGCCAATGCCATTTTTCTTCATTTTCTAGACAACATATAGTCAGTAAGCACATGTCAAGTCTGAAGTTGATGTGACTGAATCTATGTATTAAATTTCGAAGTATTGGAATTTTCTTTCTTAGACTGGAATAAAGGGAAGACAGCTGGGGTGAAATTCCATTAGAGAAATGACACCTGGGCATGAATGGTAGACATGAGGATGAAAAAGATGTATCAGATTTTTTTTTAATCTGTGTTTGAATTTCTTTATGATAAAATCCACATAAAATATAAGATTCATTTTTACTACAAGCATATTTTCCTTTTTGTTTAATGATAAATGACAAAGCTCAAAAGTCATTCCACAACATTTGGTGTTTATATTATCTATGAAAACTTTTGCACAAAATTGTGTCAGATCACTTAATTTAAAATTATTTCAAATTTACTTTAGAGACCACACTATTAAAATGAGCCAAATTCCATCTTTGTTTATATTGTTATACTTCATTTTAGAAAAGTTATAGTTTAAAAATATCTCTGATTTTTATAAAAAGCAAATTGAATCCAGATCTGAAAGAGACACGTGCACCCCAATGTTCATCGCAGCACTGTTTATAATAGCCAGGACATGGAAGCAACCCAGATGCCCATCAACAGATGAATGGATAAGGAAGCTGTGGTACATATACACCATGGAATATTACTCAGCCGTTAAAAAGAATTCATTTGAATCAGTTCTAATGAGATGGATGAAACTGGAGCCCATTATACAGAGTGAAGTAAGCCAGAAAGATAAAGAACATTACAGTATACTAACACATATATATGGAATTTAGATAGATGGTGGCGATAACCCTATATGCAAAACAGAAAAAGAGACACAGAAGTACAGAACAGACTTTTGAACTCTGGGGGAGAACGTGAGGGGGGGATGTTTTGAAAGAACAGCATGTATACTATCTATGGTGAAACGGACCACCAGCCCAGGTGGGATACATGAGTCAGGTGCTCGGGCCTGGTGCACTGGGAGGACCCTGAGGAGTCGGGTGGGGAGGGAGGTGGGAGGGGGGATCGGGATGGGGAATACGTGTAACTATATGGCTGATTCATGCCAATGTATGACAAAACCCACTGAAATGTTGTAAAGTGATTGGCCTCCAACTAATAAAATAATATTAAAAAAAAAAAAAAAAAAAAAAGCAAATTGAAATTACACTTCCTTTCCTATACCTAAAACGTTTTCTTCTCAGGAAAAAGCATTCCAAAAATATATTTGAGGAAAAGTTTTACCAAGTCAAGAAAAAAAAAAGCCTATTTAGTCATAGGTAAGAATAAAATTGTTCAAATGAAAACCAAAACTTATGCATTTATTCATTCACTCAAAAGTTTTATAGATTACCTATTATAACTAAACCACTGCATCAAGTAAAATGTGAAATTAAAAAAAAAAAAAGCTTTCTGATGTGGTCTCTTCTTTAGTTACTTGTTTTCTATAAGTGGAGACTCTTACCAAAATAAGACTCTTGCCAAAATAAGTATTGTTACAGACAAACAAACAAACAAACGAAAAATGGTGACTATTTCAATAGATGTGGAAGAAATATAATATATATCAGACACTGTAGTGCTAATCCACTGACCACCATCTCCTTTGCCATTTCAGCTCCCATATCAGTTAGGTAGCAGAAAGTCATAAGCTAGTTGATATTGATTTGTCTAAGAGGATGAGATGGTTGGATGGCATCACTGACTCAATGGACATGAGTCTGAGTAAATTTCAGGAGTTGGTGATGGACAGGGAGGCCTTGTGTGCTGCAGTCCATGGGGTCGGGAAGAGTCAGACATGACTGAGTGACTGAATTGAACTGAACTGAAATAATCATGATAATTCTATTCTGTCTTTCCAAAGATAGGCTTGTGAATGTCCATGTGACATGATTCTAGCCTACAAGATATGACCATGCTAGACACATCTGAGAAAGATATCTTCACTCATAAAAAGAAATGTAAGGGAGGGGCATACCTCTTCTCATGCTTATAGTTTTTCAAAGGTGCCTTTTCCTTATACATCTGGAACAAAGGCAGTTATCTTAGAATCATGAGGTTCACTAACACTGTGGTGATGGTAGACTGAAAAGATAAAAACAGATAAATTGGGTTTCTATTGGGGGCTGATAAATTTATCAACTATAGAAGCATCCCACCTTGGGATTTTCCATAATGTGCAATATTATATTTTGCTATTTAAGGACTAATTCTATTTTGTGGAGGATGAATGATCTGGAGTTGGAAGCATTCTTGCATGCGTGCTAAGTTGCTTCAGTCGTGTTAGAGTCTCTGCCACCTTACTGACTGTAGCCATCCAGGCTCCTCTGACCATAGGGTTTCCCAGGCAGGAATACTGGAATGGGTTTCCATGCCCTGCTTCAGGGGATCTTCCTGACCCAGGGGTGGAACATGCATCTCTTGTGGCTCCTGAATAGCAGGCAGAATTTTTTTTACCACTGAACTCCCAAGAAAGCCCAAAACATCCTTACTAAAAGGAAATTCAAAGTAGATGTCCTTATAGTTCTTTAAGAATCACTGAGTTTTTGATAAATGCCCAAGTGACAAGAAATGTATAATAGCAGCAAAGCTGAGATAGGAGAGCAAGAAGTTCATTTGGGCCTTATATTGGGAAACCTTTCAGCATCAAATGACTTGTGGAAGTACTGTTCACGTTGATGTTATGGTTAATCTCAGATAATGAGAAGAAATCACTGTCTTTCAATTTTATTTATATACATTCTTTGTGATCTAAAATTTTCAAATTAATTTAGATTTGAAAGACCAGATTAATTTTTTGTATTCTTTGCAAAATGAATGGCACATGTAAATCTCACCTTGTTCTTTCTTATTTCCTTCACTTAATGACACATTTCATTTAGTGTCATTTAGCCCTTTGCAGAACATATCCAAAACTGCACATGAAGGAATCACATACAGATATATGAAGCATATATTTTATTATGTAAGAAGGTGAAATAAGCAAACAAGTCAAACAAAAACAAACTTTATTTCTGAGGTTAATTTTTATTGTCTTCAGAATGGTCATTACTGTCAGATCAATTGCTTTATTTTGTGCTTAAAAGAAATCTGTATCCATTTATTTTCAACATTAATATTCTTTATATATGGACCTCTGAAATGCCCAGAAATCCAATTAAATTTCAGGAGATTGAAATAACATATTAATCTAAGTGACTTAAAGAATACAAGGATCAAGCTACACTTTTCTGACAATACCCACCAATAAAGCTTACCTCTGTAAATAGTAAACATAACCTGAAATGGAGACTATTATGGAACTTGAAAGGGTTTGAGGGAGGCTGAGGTGGGGCACAAGGGGAAGACTGACATTCTGGTGACATAGGATCAAAGCTGCTGATTATCTTTGTGGGCCTTTCAAAGTCTCTCTTGTTTTTAGGGAAGCCATGTGTGCCTGCAAACGATGTATAATATGTGTTATTTCTGGATGAATGCACTTAATTATCTCTAAAAATCATTTCACCAACAGATGTCTCCTCCTCCTTTTTCTTGTACTAATCATTCTGAGCAGTTGCAAACTTTTTTTTTTTCCCTGAGTCCTTGTGTTCCCTCTCCTCTTCTTTCTGAAGGCTTTCTCCTCCAGGGCAATTCTTCCTCTCAAAACCAGAATGTGTAACAGTATAAAAGACACTGTAAAACTTTGCAAAATGTTCCCTAGTGAATATTTTAATATAACTACCAGATTTGTCCAAATAAAGAAAATGAATTTTTATCATTTTAGCATTTTTTGCAATGGCATAATAATCCAAATTCATCCATTTATCTCTTATTTATTTATCCAGGTATGAGCTATGCAATCATACTTCATTGCTTTGGCAGTGATTAGAAAATGAAAAGAACAGTACAAAATTCAAAATTTTATTGTTATTCATTTTCATTTCCATGTCTCATTTTGTGAATCACCAATTATGTTATTTAGCCATTAGGGCTTATTGGGCTAAATCTCTAGCCCAAGTTCCAAGTCTCTAGAAAAACAAACAGTAAGTTCCAAGTCTCTAGAAAAGCTTTATAAATGCAGTAATGACCAATTATAGTTTATATTTAAAGTTTTAGTATATTTATGTCACCTTTGCTGGAACATTTTAGATTTCATAAGATCTTTGCCTATGTAAGTGATTATGGTAAACATATTTGACTTCTAATCTATTATTCAACTAAGGACTTGATATGGTAAAATCAAATCAAAGCCATTTAAGTGTTGAGAAATGACAAAGTAAATAGAGCACTCTTTATGTATAAAAGACCACACATCCTGGCATTCTGGTCACATCAGATGTACAATGAAGCCTGTCAGTTTTTATAGTTGCTTTAATTAGGGTGAAGTTTTAAATTTCACTAGTTTAAATTTTTGCTTTTTAATCATTACTTCAGGTTACTGTATTCAGTTCACTCTTAAGTAGAAATGTCTACATATTGGTCTGAGAAACTTTCTTTTCTGTTCCTTTCCTTTAATTTTCTTTTCACATGTCAAGAGGCTGCAAGTGATTTTCATCTTACAAAAGGACTTGGTATTTTGAGTTTGAAAATATCTCCTGGGATAGTAGTCTGATATGTAATCCTGATGAAGAACCACTAAATTTCATGCTTATAATACAGTACATTTTGGCCTAGAATGTTATGAGAAGAACAGATCTGTATTTCATCAACGGAATGCTTTCAAAACTTCCATTAGATTTTGGAAAGAATGCAGTCTTTTCAAATTTGAGTGTATTCAAAAATTATTCCTAAGGTATCAGCCAACTGAAGAATAAAAATCCAATTGGAAGCTCTGAAGAAAATCAAATATATTGTATTAAGTTTGATGTGACATATATAGACAGGATGTGACCTTGAGAACATAATTTAAAATTTATCTTATTTTACTCTCATGTGCAATTATAGTGTTTATCTAATTGCTCTTTGAGCTCCAATATTATGAGATATATGGACTTCCCAGGTGGCATAGAATCTGCCTGCCAGTGCAGGAGACTTAGGAGACAATAGTTTGATCCCTGGATCAGGAAGCACCCCTGAATGAGGAAATGGCAGTGCACTTAAATATTTTTGCCTGGAAAATCCAATGGACAGAGGAGCCTAGTTGGCTGCAGTCCATAGGGTTGCAAAGAGTCAGACACGACTGAGCCCACACACATCCCCATCATTCTGAAATATGTGACTACTCTATCCAATGTATGAATGTTTATTTTATACTACTTCATTCCTTTTTCAAAAAGATATTAAAAGGAATATTTTAATAAATTAAAAACAGGACTTGAGAAAATGAATATTCAAGCAAACAAACAACATTGCCAACATCAAGTCAATAAGATTTCTTTCAGTGGGCATCACCACTGTCTCCAGGTTTCTCACTAGCCATTAGGTATAAGAAATGAAAAGATAATATCTAGAATAATGATATTCATAGTGGGATACTGTATAAATATTATTTCTACTTATATTGTTAACTCACCTATATTTTAATGTCCATTTTGTGCATGCTTTATAATATACATAATACATTAATGTAGTGTTAATAAAATTAAAAAAATAAAGTGTTATTAAAACACGTAGTCTAGGCATAATTGGTCAAAAAATTTTACTAATACTATAAACATTTGGAAGACATTAATGAAAGGAAAAAAAATCATTCCTTAACAAAGACTAAGTTTTAGCAGACTTAAGTGGTGATAGCAATTCAATGTAGTAATATTTAGGAATATAATAGGCAAGGGAAAGAAAACACAAATGCCTTCAAGAGTCAACCAGGTAACAAATGCTTAAAGTGGCTTCTTTTGAGATATTGACATCTGGGTGTCATGTCTCTGTGTAGCCAGGGACAGATAATCCCATCTATAAGGATTCAAATGTTAGAGTTATATGTTTTTATACCAAGCATATTTGTAGGCTTAAGGCTTAAAATTTTCTATTCTTTGAAATAAATAGTATCCAAACAATGACTTTAAAACCAATAAAGAAGTACTTTTCTTTTTTTTAATTTAGAGACTCATAGTCAAAGTTCAAAGGCTAAGTTAAAACAAAATTGTCTAAACATGATTTTAAAGTATACTTTAAATACTGTTTTTCTCCACCAGGTTTTTGATAGAATGTACACCATAGTTAATAAAAAGTCATGCTCTCCTCTATGGACTTAAAGTGCAGGTGCTTTCCACCATTATAAAACAGGAGACTTATAAGGAAACAAGTCAAATAGGAATTAGGAGAAAACAATTACTGTGAATACTGAATATCCTCGCCAATATTATTAACTGAATATGTAAGAAAATACATTCTGTTCTCTATAAGAAAATAGGTGATCATTTTTGCTCTTCTAACAAGAATTCCTTAAGAAGAAATATTTGTATGTGATCTATGAATTGAAGGAAAGTGAAAGTGTTAGTTGCGCTGTTACTGTCTGACTCTTTGCTACCACATGGACTGTAGCCAGCTAGGCGTCTCTGTCCCGTGGAATTCTCCAGGCAAGCATACTGGAGTGGGTTGCCATTTTGTGCTCCAGTGGACCTTCCCAACTCAGGGATCAAACCCAGGTCTCCTGCATTGCAGGCAGATTTTTTACCATCTGAACCACCAGGGGAAGCAAGAATAGAAGTATTGTTGATATAAAAACAATTCCTGGGCAGTCAGTGATTAAGACTCGGTGTTTTCACCGCCAAGCCTGGGCTGGATCACTGATCAGGGAACTGAGATCCCACAAGCTGTTCACAATGCAGCCAAAATAACCATTAAAAAATAAGAAGAAGAAGAGAGAAAACAATTCGACATCATTGGTTATGGCAGAGAGTCTGAACATTTTTTAGGAATATTGCAGTGCATTGAAAGGGGCCAAAATCCACAGAATGGAGGCAGATTTTACAAACTGGAAAAAGCAAGGAAATAGGTTCTCACCCCCACCTCCCACCAGAGCCTCCACAAATGCATATAACCCTGCTAACATTTTAATTTCAACCAGTGAGACACTTTTCTGGAGGACTTCTGACAACCAGAATTGTAAGATAATGAACTGATGTTATTTTAAGCCACAATATGTGTTCTAATTTGTTGAAGTCACAACAGGAAAGTAATACAACATTTTTAAGAACCTCTGGTAAATTTTTTCCTTTCATTTGGATTTGTAAATGAAATCTGTTAAAAGAAACTGTCATATTTTCTATACCACTCTACTGGCAGTATTAATCTGTTCATGGAACACTGCTATCTCCCATTATTGCTATATGGCATATTTTTTATTTCTTTATTTTTTAATGTTTAAATGAAAGTACATATTTTTCTTTATATACATTTCAGATTTTTTGTCACAAAACATCTTTAGATTTTTTTTTTTTGTAGTATTATTTCATTTGTCTGGTAGATTTTTATGTTGCTGCTTTAGAAGGTAATACTTGTAGTTTCTCTATATTTTCATTATGTAGTAGTATGTGTGTATTCCATTCTTGGTCATCTAGTTTCCATTAATAGTGAGATGTCCTTTTCAATTAAATTGTGATTTATTGTTTATGTTAATGTATATATCCAAAATGAATGAAAACATAAACAGCAATATGAATTTGTTTAATAACTTTATAAAAAATTAGACATACTCTTTGTGTAATATAATTATAAAAATTGTAGCCCTCAGCAATAACTGTTAATAAAGTGGTCCATTCTATAATTATGTTATTTGCATATAGACTGAAAATGTCAGGAATGAGAAGAAAAATAGAAAGTTTACATGATATTGAGTCTTAAAAAAGGCTTTCTAGGAATATTTTTACTTAGGGAAATTGAAGTTAGGTCTGATCAAAGCCACATTACCCTTTATTGAAAAAAATGAAGACTCATTGTATTGTCACAGGAGAGAAGTCTGAAAGTAGTCACCCAAAGCTAATTGTGTGTGCCATGTTTAATAAGGTTGCTGCCTAATGGACTTCATCACAGGAAGACGTTATTGCCCTGGAGACCTTGACATTAGGAACATTATTGCAAGGGCTTCTGTCTGTAGGTGTATCCAGTTGGGGTAACATAAGATTCTTCCTAAAGGTTGACTGATTCAGCCATCAGTTTGATTTCCTGTCCCTAGTCACTTTTTGCAGTAATCAGATAAGTAGTCTTGCTGTTGTTTTTTCAGCAAACTGGATTAAGGAAATAGTTTTTGACTTGATCTAAGAGGTGTTTTTCATTAAACAGCCTGATCAAAGTTGCTATTTTCAATTTATATGCTAATAAAGTGTACTTCAGAACTTACAAACATGAGTGACCCAGTGGGATTTTATTCCTGGATTCAATATAATCTATGGACTCCAAGGATCTTTTCAGGTTATAAGAGCAAGAGAAAAGTGGTTGTCAATTGAAAAGTATGAGTACATATTCAAGGTGAGGTAGAAGATTAGACCAATAAATGATAAACTAAAGAAGGCTTAGAAAGAAATGTAGCTATAACAAAATTGCATAGAATTTTGAGTCATTAATTATTCAGGGAATAATTTTTCTAAAAGTATGATTTCTTTATTACATGTATAGCTCTTAGAAATTTCCTTAAATTTCTTCTTTCATATATATATGAAATATATATACTAATGCCTAACAGATATTACCTCAGTAATATTGTCTTCTGCTCTCCCCATGTGGAATCTTAGTTCCCTGAGTCCCAACTCAGGGAATAAGAGTGTAAAAAGAGTGTGGAGTCTTAACCACTGGACTGCCAGGAAAATCCAGTAATGTACTATGAAGTTTTATAATACTCTAAGATGGCCAAGTAGAAGGACATGTGCTCATCTTTTTCTGCAAGAACTCCAAAATTGCAATTCACTGCTGAACAAGCAGAATGTTGGATCACACCAAAAATATACCCAACATCTAAGGGCAAAGGAGAATCCCCAACAAGATTGTAAGAAGGACAAAATCACATTTAGAATCAAGCTCCGTACCCGCCAGAGACCCTTGGAGGGCTCAAACAAAACCTTGTGCAAGCCAGCACCTGGAGACCCCACAGAGACTGAGCCAGACCTGACTTTGAGTGTCATCAGCCCCACCATAGAACCAACAGGAGAGGACACACAGTCTGGAGAACTCTTATGTGAAAGAAGTTTCTGTGCTGTTATGGAAGTTCTAGGACACACAACAGGTTTCCTAACCTGTTCTGAGGATCCAGCAAAGGGACTGAAAACTGCAGGGAATTTGACTTTGGAGGTCAGTGGGATTTGGTTACTGACCTTCCACAGGACTGGGGAAACAGACTCTTGGAGGGTACAAAAATAAAGTCTGTATGCACCAGGACCCAGGAGAAAAGAGCAGTGACTCCAGAAGAGACTGAGCCAGACTTGCCTGTTAGTGTCCAGGAGGCTCCAGAGGGAAGTGTGGTTCGATAGTGGCCTGCCAAGGGGTTAGGGGCACTGAATAAAACAGGACTGGGATAAGGAAGGAAGTTGCCATTTACCCTAACCCAGACATAGTTTGACCTCAGGCCAAAAATAGGGAGGGAACAAAGCCCCACCCATCAGGGGAAAACTGGATTAAAGATTTACTGAGCTTGGACCCGCCCTTCAGAACAAGACCTAGATTCCTCCACAGCCAGTTCATCCCATCAAGGAGCTTCCACAAATCTCTTATCCTTAGCCATCAGAGGGCAGCCAGGATGAAAACTACAAGCACAGAAAGCTAACAAAACTGATCACATGGACCACAGCCTGGTCTAACTCAATGAAACCATGAGCTATGCCATAAGGGAACACCTAAGATAGCTGGGTCATGGTGAAGAGTTCCGACAAAACGCAGTCCTCTGGAGAAGGGAATGCAAACCACTTCAGTATTCTTGCCTTCAGAATGTCATGAACAGTATGAAAAGGCAAAAAATTATGAAAGATGAACTCTCCAGGTCGGCAGGTGTCCAAGATGCTACTGGAGAAGAATGGAGAAATAGCTACAGAAAGAATGAAGAGGGGGACCCAAAGGAAAAAAAAAAAAAAACAATACCCAGTTGTGGATGTGACTGGCGATGGAAGTAAAGTCCAGTGGTGTAAAGAACAATATTGCATAGGAAGCTGGAAAGTTAGGTCCAGGAATTAGGTAAATTGGAAGTGGTCAAACAAGAGATGGCAAGAGTGAACATTGGAATTTTAGGAACCAGTGAACTAAAATGGACTGAAATGGGGGAATTTAATTCAAATGGCCATTATATCTGCTACTGTGGGCAAGAATCCCTTAGAAGAAATGTAGTAGCCATCATAGTCAACAAAAGAGTCCAAAATGCTGTTCTTGGATGCAATCTCAAAAACAACAGAATGATCTCTGTTCAATTCCAAGGTGAACCATTCAAATCACAGTAACCCAAGGCAATGCCCCAAACATTAGTGCTGGAGAAGTTGAAGTTGAACTGCAAAGTTGAAGTTTTGATGACTTACAAGAACTCCTAGAATCAACACCAAAAAACAATGTCCTCTTCATCATAGGGGACTGGAATGCAAAAGTAGGAAGTCAAGAGATACCTGGAATAACAGATAAGTTTGACTTTGAAGTACAAGATGAAACAGGGCAAAGGCTACCAGAGTTTTGCCAAAAGAATGCACTGGTCATGGCAAACACCCTCTTCCAACAGCACAGGGGATGGCAATATACATAGATATCACCATATGGTCAATACCAAAACTAGATTGTTAATATTCTTTGCAGCTGAAGATGAAAAAACTCTATACAGCCAACAAAAGCAATACCAAGAGCTAACTGTGGCTCAGATTATGAACTCCTGTTTGTCAAATTCAGACCTAAAATAAAGTAGGGAAACCACTAGACCATTCAGGTATGACCTAAATCAAATCCCTTACATTTATACAGTGGAAGTGATGAGTGATTAATAGAATCAGGAAATTGGATCTGGTAGAGAGAGTGCCTGAAGAACTATGGACAGAGGTTCATGACATTGTACAGGAGGCAGTGATCAAGACCATCCCCAAGAAAAGAAATGCAAAAAGGCAAAATGGTTGCCTGAGGAAGCTTTACAAATACCTGAGAAAAGAAGAGAAGAGGACGAAAAGGAGAAAAGGAAAGATATATCCATCTGAATGAAGAGTTCCAAAGAAAAGCAAGGAGAGATAAGAAGGCTTTCCACAGTGATCAATGAAAAGAAATAGAGGAAACCAATAGAAGGGAAAAGCTAGATCTCTTCAAGAAAATATGAGATACCAAGGAAACATATCTTGCAGAGATGGGCACAATAAAGAACTGAGATGGTATGGACCCAACATAAGCAGAAGATATTAAGGAGAGGGGGCAAAAATACACAGAAAAACTATACAAAAACTATCCATGATGGCATGATCACTCACCTAGAACGAGACATCCTAGAGTGTGAAGTTAAGCGGGCCTTAGGAAGCATCACTATGAACAAAGCTATTGCAGGTGATGGAGTTCCAGTTGAGCTATACCAAATCCTAAAAGATGATGCTGTGAAAGTGCTGCACTCAATATGTTAGCAAGTTTGGGAAACTCAGCAGTGGCTACGGGACTGGAAATCCTGTTTTCATTCCAATCCCAAAGAAAGGCATGCCAAGGAATGTTCAAACTGCTTCCCTGGTAGCTCAGATGGTTAAAGCATCTCCCTACAATGCGGGAGACCTGGGTTCGATCCCTGGGTCTTCTTCGATCCCCTGGAGAAGGAAATTGCAATCCACTCCAGTACTCTTGCTTGGAAAATCCCATGGACTGAAGAGCCTGGTAGGCTACAGTCCATGAGGGCGCAAAGAGTCAGACACAACTGAGCAACTTCACTTCACTTCACCAGCTAGCAATGCAATGCTCAAAATTCCCCAAGCCAGGCTTCAACAGTATATGAACTGTGAACTTCCAGATGTTCAAGTTGGATTTAGAAAAGGCAGAAGAGCTAGAGGTCAAATTTCCAACATCAACTGGATCATAGAAAAAGCAAGAGAATTCCAGAAAAAAACCAAACAAACAACAACAAAAAAAAACACCTACTTCTGCTTCATTGACTACCCTAAAGCCTTTGACTGTGGATCACAACAAACTGTGGAAAAATCTGAAAGAGATAGGAATATCAGACCACCTGACCTGCCTTCTGAGAAATTTGTACATAGGTCAAAAAGCAACAATTAAAACAAGATATGAACAGCATACTGATTCCAAATTGGGAAAGGAGTATGTCAAGACTATATTTTCACCCGGGTTATTTAACTTGTATGCAGAGTACATCATGCCAAATGCTGGGCTGGATGAAGTATAAGCTGGAATCAAATTGCTGGGAGAAATATCAATAACCTCATATATGCAGATGACACCACCCTTATAGCAGAAAGCAAAGAGGAACTAATGAGCCTCTTGATCAAAGAGAAAGAGGTGAGTGAAAAAGTTGGCTTAAAACTCAACATTCAAAAAAAAAAAAAAAAAACACCCTCAACATTCATAAAAATGAAGATCATGGCATCCGGTCCCATCACTTCATGCCAAATAGAAGTGGAAATATTGGAAACAGTGAGACACTTTACTTTCTTGGGCTCCAAAATCACTGCAGATGGTGACTGCAGTCATGAAATTAAAAGACTCCTTGGAAGAAAAGCTATGACCAACCTACACAGCATATTAAAAATCAGAGACATTGCTTTGCTGATAAATGTTGATCTAGTCAGTTATGTTTTTTTTCCAGTAATCATGTATGGATTTGAGAGTTGGACGATAAAGAAAGCTGAGCACCAAATGATTGATTAGTTTGAACTGCGGTGTTGGAGAAGGCTCTTGAGAGTCCCCTGGAGTTCAAAGAGATCAAACCAGTCCATCCTAAAGGAAATCAATCCTTAATATTCATTGGAAGTCTGATGCTGAAGCTCCAATACTTTGGCCACCTGATGTGAAGAGCTGATTCCTTCGAAACGACCCTGATGGTGGCAAAGAATGAAGGCAGGAGGAAAAGGGGATGACAGAGGATGAGACAGTTGGATGGCATCACTGATTCAATGGACATGAGCTTGAGCAAGCTCAGGAGTTGGTGATGTACAGGGAAGCCTGGCATGCTGCAGTCCATGGGTTCTCAAACAGCCTGGCATGACTGAGTGACTGAATTGTACTAAACTGAACTGAAGTTTTATAATACTATGGTTGATAATAGCTATGACTGCTTTTTTTAAATTATTTATGCTTAATTGGAGGATAATTGTTTGTTTTTGTCATAAAACAACATTAACAGCCATAAGTATGTGTATATGTGTGTGTGTGTGTATATATATATATATATATATATATATATATATATATATTTACACATACATAGATTATCTACTGTTTTCTTCTGAGACAATTACTGACTGGGATCTCTGCACTCAGTAGTAACCTATTGAGAATTCCTTAAGTAAAATGGATTTCATTTGTTTTAATGTGCCTGCTCTTGAGAAAAATATGTTGGGCTCTATGTAAGAAACTGATTCAAAGGAAACCAAAATATTCCTTTCTTAGGAATTTATCTGTGTAACACAGAAAAACACCAGCATTTGTATACAGCAGTAGCACCTGAGGAGACATGGAGACATTGAGATAGTAGAGGTGGTACATTAGACAAAGTTATGAGAAAACTGAAGCTACTAGTCATAAGAATTCATAGGTAAAAAGATATCAAAAGTGATGAGGTAACAGAAACCTAAAGACATATTAAAATTTGAGGTTGCTAGAATTTGTGCATAGCATCAGAGACTATAGATACAGGGATTTTAGAATCAGGGACTATAGAGAGGAGTTGAGTGTCCAAAATAAAGTTCTCCAAACACTTGCTGCTGGGAGAATAGGTCTGAGATATCTCTAGGTTTGGGGGCAGATGAGTGAAAGATGTACTGTATCATGGAGTTCTGCAATTGGAGGCAACTGATAAAACTATATATGGATGCCTTTTACATGGAGAATTTTTTTTCTCAATTTGATGCATTGATAACTTTGGAGATTAAAATGAGAAGCTTATGCCTTCAGATACAAATGAATGACCTACATTTTCCTTTTATTCTGGGCTCCCTTTCTTTTTTTAAATTTTATTTTTAACTGGAAGATGCTTTGCAGAATTGTGATGGTTTCTGCCGTACATCAGCATGAATCAGCCATAGGAAATCATATGTCCCCTTCCTCTTGAACTTCCCTCCCACCTTCCCCATGGGCTCCCTTTCTTCAGACAATTCTTACTTAGAATTGAAGATATATTCTGTAAATTATTATATAACCTCATCAATAAAAACCCATGTTCATTATATTAGTTTTTAATTTGTATAAGTAATTTAGTTAAGTGAGGCCCAACTTTACCATCTTCTTGGGTAATTTACATTATTTGGGCATGGAGTGAGTACATGTGTGTGTATGTGCATGACTATTATTTGAATGTTCACCTGATGCAAGAGCTGACTCATTTGAAAAGACTCTGATGCTGGGAAAGATTGAAGGTAGGAGGAGAAAGGGACGACAGAGGATGAGATGGTTGGATGGCATCACCAACTCAGTGGACATGGGTTTGGGTGGACTCTGGGAGTTGATGATGGACAGGAAGGCCTGGTATGCTGCGGTTCATGGGGTCTCAAAGAGTTGGACATGACTGAGCGACTAAATTGAACTGAACTGAACTGATGTTGAGTGTTATGAGCAGTTATATTATTAATGTTTTTCTAATTTAGATTACTTATAATAAAAATATTTTCAAACCATTCTTGTACTATACACTCCTGCTGTTCAATAAAATCTGATTTTCTATATCATCTGGACAAACAGGTAAATTGTACTCTTCTTCTTGATAAGAGATTAGGTTGTGTTTTTTTTTTTTGTGACTATGACATTTGACCTAAAATTGCACATATCAATTCTAGGTGAAAATATTTAATCATCAAAGATCAGCTAACTCTTCAATTTGTTTTCTTCTTTTGCTACATGGCTATGGATATACATGTTGACATATAGATAATTTCAGCATATGAAAAACAGCTTCACTGGACAGTTGCAAAGAACCATGGCAGGCTTCACAAAGAAAAAATAAAAGATGTTGTTTGCAAACACTGTGATTTTCAGTTTGTTTGCCACCATAATATAATCTAATATACCCTGACACAGCCATAAATGAGAACTACTAGTTTTTCTACATGAGACTGAGAGCTTTAACAGATAAGGGTTATTTCCCCAATGCTTCCACATTTCAGGGGGAGAATTCAAAAGATACAGACTCATGTTCTGTTAATTAGGTAAGAAAACTTTAATGACAAACTATTTTATAACTAACGTAGTCACTTGTGAACTAACTCTCAGAACTCTTTGCTAAATATAGTCTCATTTGCAATCAAATAAAGTCTATTTTCTGATCTAATATTTATGATTTTATAAATATATTACATGCTATTTCTAAAGGGATATTAAAACATTGATTTGCAAATTGAAGTTGAACTTTTAACAAATCAGATATATAAAAAAATTTTTCATACATTATTCTCACTTAACCTTCTGTTCCATATGATATCTTAATACTCCTGAATGGAAATGTTCAGTAACCAGTTTCTTCTTTGTCAAATTTTATTAAATTAAATTATTATTTATATCAGTTAAATTATTTTTATCTCTTGAATTATGATAATATATTTTATGATAATCATTTCTTTTCCCCTGTATTTACATCTATAATTAAATTGACCAAAATTGAAGAAAAATGTAACTCCTTTACCTTTTTCTGAAACTGACTTGATTCTAATCTGAGTAAAAAGAAAACATTGAGCCATGTTGAAACATTACTCTATTAATTAAGAATTTACTAATATTTACTAAGAATAGGCTTAAAAAAAAAAGTAAGTAGCCATGTAACTGGTTCTCATTTCATTGGCCAATGTAAATTACAAGACTACTTGCAGTTATATTTGGAATAATAATAATAGTGACAAAAGTGTGTATCATTGCCTAGTTCTTGAGTTTATTGTAATAATACATGCTCTTCTGTTTTGTATGATGCTGGCAGTCAGCATGAGAAATTACCAGTTTAATCTTTTTTTTTTTTTTTTACTTTACTAGGAATTTTCATTGGGAGTAGATATTGATTTTACCAAAAGAGTTTAGATTCCATTAAGAGAATCAAATAAGTTTTTTCCATTTTTGTGGTGATCAATAGTATTAATAAGTATCTTATTATTTAACTGTTCTAGCTCTTTTGGGTTCCTGGACCCAGTTATGTGTGTGTAGGAGGCTTTCCACACAAGACCAAGCAATTTTGGTCAGAGATAGCATCAGATTCCACAGACTAAGGGTACTGTCCTACAAGACTGCTGAGATAGAAAGAATATGGGCAAACTTTTGAAAATAATTACATTATTTTCTTTATCTTGTAGATCTTTAATGCTCTGTGTCCCTCTGGGGTACTTTCCTTCACTGATCTTTTTGGTCATCTTGTCTAGAGAGTTTAAACAACATGACCTTTGAAGAAATTGTTCTTTTCTTTTTAGTTGGTAACTTCCTTTCTTCAGCTTTTTGGATCTTTGTCAAACAACTGTATTAATTTTACAATCTCCAATATGAAGTCAATAATAGTGACTTTAAACAGTCTAGCATTTTGAGACAGGTGCATTCAATTCCTCTTTGATTCAAGTGCATTTTCAGAGCACACCAGGAAAGAAAAAAAAGGTTTTTTTCTTTGCAGAAGAGAGTGTGAAAATACATTCATGCTTTTTCATCCTTTCCTAAATCCTTCTAGGTTTATACTGTTTAGAATACTGTTACTGTTTAAAATGCCATTTTAAAGATCTTTTATCATGGTAAATGATTATTTATAATTAAAATATTGCATTTATTTAGGAATATAGAATATGGTCCTTAGGTAGATAAGTATGGAAATGTGAAAGGAAAAATTGTACATTTGATCTTATTAATCTTTACAAAAGCATTAAAAAGCATTTACTTTTAAGCAGTTTATGACCAAAGAGGAAATTTCGTTTTACTGAGAGTGTTCTCAAAAGAAAATTTTACTCTTGATTCTGCCTTTTATAGCCACTTTTTGAATCTGAGAGCATTTTATCTGCTCTTCAACAGAATTACTCCTTTCTTTTGTCTTTACTAGTAGTGCTCCAAAAACATAACTAACTGCAAAGCAAATCTCCCACTGCATGTGTCAAAACAATGTGATACATGCCTGAGTGCAATACCAGAAACAAAGCTCTGGTGATGTTTCTAAAGCAACACTTAATTAAGTTGTTGTTCATGCAGTAAATATAACATCAGACTCTTGGGTCCAGCATTCTGAACCAAGGGACAGCATAAATTCACAGTCTCTGATAACAGAACATGCTTTGAACAGAGCAAAATGCTTGTCTGAAAAGGATAGCAGATATTTCAGTAGGTTATCTGATTAAAAACTGGTTTTACAAGCCTAATTTTAGAGGCAGGTTTAGCAAACCGGAAAATATGGTGACAGTTGATAGAGGAGTAACCTCAGTTTTGGCTTAAAAGACTAAGAGAAATGGTTTTAGAATTATTATTAAAATAAATAAAGTTTTATTTCTTATTGTAAAATCAAGTTTAACCCTTTATAAATAAGATAGGAAATATGAACCTACGTATAGTTAAAGTATGTGCAAAGGAAATGCAATTCCAGTAAAAAGAAGACTAAGAAATGAACTATGTTGGTTATGCAAATGATATTTGCTGGGTTTTTTTTTTTTATCATTTTTGCTAACTTTTTTTGCAAACTTAAGGTCCATGATACTAAATATATGAGAAAAAGATTGAGAAATGTTTTTTCATTTGAAAAGTCAACTTAAGAACAAGTGAAAATTCAAGAAGCATTTCTTTATAATCCTTTGATCATATTAATCATTCAATAATTTTAATACTGATTAGCATAAGAATTATATAAATTACACTTGTTCAAAGCAAATATTCTGATGAAGTAACATGTCAGTTATCTCTAGGATCATAATAAATAAGTAATCGTTTAGGTACATAAGTTTGGAGTTAACCTTATAGTATATTTCTTCCCTAAGTTTAGAAGAGTATTCCTTAAGTTGAGTTAATGATACAGTAAATATGCCAGGCAACAGCAGTGTTACAGAAATACAAAAGTGGCTACTGGACGTACATAAAAAGATGTATAATATATTTACAAGGTTGCAGAGA
Organism: Muntiacus reevesi; assembly: GCF_963930625.1. Lineage (NCBI taxonomy): Eukaryota > Metazoa > Chordata > Mammalia > Artiodactyla > Cervidae > Muntiacus > Muntiacus reevesi. Next base: position 37,101,758 of record NC_089259.1, on the reverse strand, counting down.
GGTAAGCAGAAATATAAGACATAAATTTAATAAAAACCATAAATGATAAAAAACCAAACCAAACCAAAACAAAACAGAAAACAGCTGGGTGATCAACACACATCACTATACTAGCTTGTCATAGACATCTGATTTGGCTTGCCCAAGCTCTACTCCAGCTTCATTCAATTTCATGATGATTGAAAGTTGAAAACCGCTTCTCCCACACTCTCTTACAGATCCTACCTGGGTCTGTATGCAGGTTAGGTATTGTAATAGTTGCGCACATACACAGATTGGAAGGTGGAAGTGGGGTGAAGTTGTCTCCTGCAGCTCTTTCCTTTGCAACAAGATCATGAGATATAACAAATTGTGGTGACCAGACTCAATATTCCAAAGTCTACTATCCAGCTTCCTGAGCAATGAAAATCGCTGTTGGCCAGCCTTGGGGCTGCAGTGTGGACAACTTCTTCTTGCATTCTAGATTGGAGCTAGTTGGTGGTACCTCAAATTATTAGTAGAATGATGGCTTCCTGACTGCAGCATGCCCATGGCTTCCAAAGACTTGATTAACTCTTTATTCTTTGCATTAAATCATTTATGATTCCAATAAATAAAATAATTTTTATTTTCTGAACTGAACTTTGTGTGAAAGATAAAAGGCTTTAAAGATTTAACGTCAGTGTTACTGATAAGGAATGAGTGAAAAGTGAAAGTCATTTAGTTACGTCCAGCTCTTGCAACCTCATGGACTACAACCCACCAGGCTCCTCTGTCTATGGAATTTTCCAGGCAGGAATACTGGAGTGGGTTGCCATTTCCTACTCCAGATAAAGAATGAAGGAGGGGGAAAAAAGGTTAAAAAGAAAGGAGGTTGAAAAGAAAAGGGGAGAAAATGAAGCTTATTACTGATAACTGATCACCTATTTTGTTCTTCTGTTGCTCAGTTGTGTCTGACTGTTTACAACTCCATGGGCTTTATCACACCAAGCTCCCTCGTCCTTTACCATCTCGAGGAGATTGCTCAAACTCATTGAGTTTGCTCATTGAGTCGGTAATGCCATCCAAACATCTCATCCTCTATCATCCCCTTCTCCTCCTGTCTTCAATCTTTCCCAGAATCAGGGTCTTTTCCAAGGAGTCAGCTCTTCTCATCAGGTGGCTAAAGTATGAAACTTCAGCTTCAGCATCAGTCCTTCCAATGAATATTCAGGACTGATTTCATTTAGGATGGACTGGCTTGATCTCCTTGCAGTCCAAGGGACTCTCAAGAGTCTTCTCCAACACCACAGTTCAAAAGTATCAATACATCAGCCCTCAGTTTCTTTATAGTCCAACTCTCACACCCATACATGACTACTGGAAAAATCATAGTTTGATAAGACAGACCTTTGTGGGCAAAGTAATATCTCTGCTTTTAATATGCTCTCTAGGCTTTTTCTTTCCAAGGAGAAAGCTATAATACACTGCTAACTATCTTTGTTACTTTTACGTGTTTGAATTGCCAGGATAAAAGATGCAACTTGAAAGAAACAAAAATAATAAGTCTCCCTGTATTCTATTGTTTATCTTATTTATAGGTTCAGATCAGATAATGGCAGAAGTGTGTTTCATATAATAGGAACTCTGTGCTTCTGAGTGTGTCCTCAAAACATACTCAGACACAGTCAGAGCTAGTATAACATCCCTAGAAGTATACAGTCTTATAAGCCAATGAGTCCCTTTCTCATGTATAATTTGAAAAGTCTAATGGTTAATATCCCCAAAATATTCTGACTTTCCCATCATGACTACTTTCATGTTTTCTTGAGGGGTAACAAATTAAAAATTTCCTCATCAAAGCTTTGAGTTCCCTGCAGGTAATTAATGTCTTAAGGAAATGATGATATGCCTATTAGTAATCTAGTACTGCTAGCAAACCCTCACCCCATCTCTGGCTCACTCCAGAAGAGTGGGGCCCACTTCTTCAATGATAGCCACACTTGGAATTCATTCTTCCACAGGTAAACTGAGTCAATCTACAGAGTAAAACAAAAGTCTGGGTTTATCCATTTCAGTTCTCTCTCTTCCTGTATCTAGTTTCACTCAAGGAGTAGAATCTTAGCTCAAGTACCTAACTCTACCTGCTATTCTTGACTGGTTATATTTCCTTTAGAGAGCATTTTCCCTTATATTACTCAGTCAATTAGCTAGAATTCCAAACATTTGTGGAGGCTAATCAGAATGCTTACTGCTGCATCTTGTCAGTCGTCTATATTCATTCTTCCCATGACTTCTGTAGAGCCACTCTCTGAATAGATATCCTAAAAACCATCCCTATTCCCTAGTTATGCACCAGCACTGGAAACAACTATTTGCATAGCTAATTAGAAATAACACAGTCATACTCACTCTCTGTATCCTAATCTGGAATTCTCAGCTTCCTCCCTGAAATAGCATTTTTCTACATCTGTCCTTCCCCTCCATTCTCACTCAGTACTCCATCTTCTATTCCAATAAGTGGATATATGTTTTGTTCTAAAATGAAATAAGAATGATATCAGCATGTAAATAACCAAGCTATGAAATATTTATAACACCTAGAATTCTTTATGCAAAGTTATTTTAGTTTGTACTTGATCTCATTTAGACAAAGAAGTTTACCTCCAGAAGGTAAGCTCTGTAGAGACAGATATTCTATTTTGACAATTACTATATTCCCAGATCTCAATATAATCTTCTATATGAATTAACATACATTTAATAGTTTTAGACAAATAAACAAAACGGAATTAGCGAATTTATCTTCAAAGACGATCTTTATTGACAGTATGCATTGAGCATAATTTGCTATTTATTTATCTTTCAACATTATTGCTTATAGGCACACATTAAGTTTCATCTCAGGAAACGTAAAATTTTTATTTAATATCGAAAATATGTTGAACATCCATTAATTGCTACCACTGATCACTTTAAATATTTTTAGTTCAAATAGAAATAATATATAACAAAATAAACTATCTAAATGTCAATGAAAAGAAAATCTGGTCAAAATCAAAGGAACGGGAATGCAGCTAATAAAATGAGGTAAGAAAAGTATTATGACAAATCTATTATCTGTGGGGCTGCTTTTTCTTACTCCCAAAGCCCAACATATATCTCATCAACTAACCTTGAAGCTCAGCCAATAAATGATTTCCCATGTACACAGGAAATGTAAACTAATCTGAGTTTTTGCTTAAGTAACATAAGTTTATAATGTGGTCCTGTTACCAAAAAAGTATATCCCCAAATTGCAGACAAATGCCTTCTGGACTATTCATAGCTTTGGATAATCCATGCTGCTGCTCTCTCATAGTTGAGAATAATTGTAAAAGCATTCCAAAAATGTGCTAATTACTTAAAATAAAAATAGACCTTTTCTATGCTTGTAAGCATAATTTTAATATTTATACTCTGGATATTTATGACATAACATCTGCCTAAAATTTCATGTGGTATTTAAATTAACTATGCTAGATTGAATAAATTAGTAGGAAGATTTTTGTTAAGGTAGAATAACAAAAATAAAGATGTTTAAAACCAAACAATATCTCTAGATTTTCTTTTGTAACTTTGAAAATAATATTACATAAATAAAGATATATTTATTACTTTTTCTCAAACCCAACCACTGAAAAATTCTTTGACCTCTATGAATTATTTAACTTAATACCTTACTTATTACTTTTTTCTTACCAAGAAACTGCATTCACTTAATATTTGCTTTTCTCATTGGAACAAAGAGTCAGTCTGATATCTGATATGCACAAAGTTAATTTGGAAGAAGGAAGACTGACTCAACAATATTTCCTTGTGTTTTTATCTTTATCAAATTCCTGACTTTGTACCACTGGGATGATATAAAGGTTTTCCAGGGGAAAATTAAATAATATTTCTGTGGAACAAAGAAATCAATTTAAGTGTGATTTAGCATCACTTGAAAGGTAAAGGTAAATATGTAAACTGTATTAATCAATGTTAGGACTCTGTTACATACTAATTGACATTTTGTCTCATTCACTCACTGATCTAAAAGTATACATTGAGCCTATACTGTCTACTTGTAAACAGACAGGCATGATGAATGCCTTGCAGTGTATTACATGGAGGCAAGCACAGGATGCTGAGGGAGCAAATGTAAGGAACACACTATCTCGGAAACATTCTGAGTAGAATTCTGCATGAGTAGTAAGACCAACACCTCTTCTTGAAATGCTCAGTCTTCCAATATATTCTTCCCATATATATGAATTTTTTTGCTAAAAAAATTGACAAATGTGAATTTTTTAGACTCATTTCTAAATATTCCTTAAGATAGCCTATACCATAAAGTGAAACTACATGGGTTACATATCCTCAAGCTCATCTTTTAATCATTTTTCTGCCTGCAAGCTTTTATCTAACTTTTTAATCTTATGTGTATCTTCAGACCCTCCTCAGTTTTCACAAAAATAAGTAAAACCTTCCCAAATCTAGCAGGCTGTTTAAATGGTCCCCTATAGTGCTTCCATATTATCTGGCACTCTTTCATATATTTTTACCATATTGTATCATAAAAGCCTCTACCAGACTGAACTGGGAAATATTTGAAAACAAAGACAGTCAATTTCATTCATTTCTACATTTTCAAGTTAGAACACTGTCTGACACATAGTAGGGAGTCAATGAAAATCTGGTTAATGAATTAAATAAATATTGATTGTGGACTGAATTATCTTTTCCATCAGAACAATTCATCCCAGGGAGACCAGAATGAAAAGGTCTAAGCTGTGGAGATTAGTATGGCAATACATCTCTATTTCCTAAGTAAAATCTCCAGTTCTAGTCTTTTCCGTATTACGTTTGTCCTCAGATTGTGTTAAGAGATCCTCTTCTGGATGCATATTAGCCTGAGCTTAACTAAGCTGGACCTGAACTATCACACTGATGTGGTCACAAGTATACATTTATGTGCCCACAGTTTCCTTGTAGTTTTTTACATATCCAGTACATAGTACAGTGCCTAGGACAAAATGTTTTCAAACTAATTTTTCCATTCTTCTAACTATTTATTTAGCAATTATCTGTTTAGGAATTTCTACTGAGTTGAGTAGATAAACATTAAACAGTCATCAACAGTGTTTATAATAATACAAACTGAGACAAGCAAGCAGAAAAAAAAAAAAAAAGTTATAGATGAGTTCATGTAAGACAGAAACCTGACATGGCTTGGGTAACAGTTTTAGGTTTTCTTGAGTATCTAAGTAGGAGAAAAATACAAATGTTGAATCAGAGTTAACTATGGGAAGTTAACTAGGGCAGAGGGGAGAGCATTCCAAATGGAAAAAATATAGTACTACACAAAGAAGCAGTAGTAAGAAGGAATGACGGTATGTTTGAATCTTAAAGAGCAAACGAATATGTGGTATAAGATTAGAGGCACGACTCTTTGCTACACTGTAGCGCGCCGGGCTCCTCTGTCCTTGGAATTCTCCAGGCAAGAATACTGGAGTGGGATGACATGCCCCTCTCCAGGGGATCTCCCTGACCCAGGGATCGAAACTGCTTCTCTTTCACCTTCTGCATTGCAGGCAGATTCTTTACTGCTGAGTCACCAGGGAAGCCCAAGATTAGAGAAAAAAAGTTATAAAGGTAGTGGTCAAATTAATGAGGCCTGGTGGCCATAGTAAAGATTTCTTTTCTTTTTTTTTTTTTTCCCCCTAGAAGTAATGAGAAGAAATTAATAAGTCTTAAACAGGAGATGATGTCAAAATACTTCATTTAAAAAACAACCTAAGTGTGAGGGATAGATTAATAATGAGGCAGGAATAAATATGGGGAGACTAAGAAGCCTAAAAATAACTAACATAGTCAGACCAGGGTGGAAATAATGCATATGGAGACAAGGAAATAAATACTAGGAAGAAAAAGTAAAATCAGTATCATTAATGAGAGATGGATGTCATCAGTGAGGGAGAAACTGTGTCAACAGGTTAAATATTGAGTTATTTTCCAATAAAACTAGAAAAAGAATAAAGGAATGAATAAGTGAATGAAATGGTAAAACTAAAAAGGAATGCATACTATGGTAATAATAATAATAATAATAATATTGGAATATTTTAGTAGAAATTTGAGTTTGAAAATGAAATCAAGTATAATTTGAAGACAGTTGATGAGAAGAAGTTCATAGTAAGAATTGAAAGAAACAAATGACCCAATATTTCAAGGTCATTATAAAGGGTAAGTCCTGTTTTGCTTTTTGAGGTTTGAACTGTACCATGGGATTGATCCCTGGGTCGGGAAGATATCCTGGAGAAGGAAATGGCAACACACTCCAGTATTCTTGCCTGGGAAATCCTGTGGATAGAGGAGCCTGGCAGACATGACGGGTCATATGCACACACACATGGGATGACCATGACTAATGTGAAAATTCTGCCAGGAAAGTGGAGTGATGTAAAGTTAAAAGTCAGTTGGTTAAAAAGGACAGAATTGCATGATAATGATGACTAGATCGAGGAATTTAATAAATCATTGACATTGTTATTAAGGAACTATACGTGATTAAGCCTGAAAGGAAGAAGCAAGTGAGATAGGTGTTGAAGTCATCAAGAAAGATGGAGGAATTGTGTTGATCATTTTGGGAGAGTTGCAAAGTGATATGGCATGCCTTCAAATAAACCATGATAACTAAGCTGAAAGCAGGAGAGCTGATGTTTCAGTGTGAGTTAGAAGTAGTTCAACAGTTTGGAATTTGTACCCCAGCATATGGGCAAAGTGGGTACAACTTCATCTTCAGCTGGGTGGAGAAGAGTGAGAGTGATAATATTGCCACTTTTGTGTTATCTCAGCTTTTATGTGTTAGTACTTTTGATTCCAAGTTACAAGTATACAATTCAAATTAATTTTTAAAGGAATTTCTTGATTCTCATAATTTGAAATCTACTTTTGTGCATTTTTTAGTACTGGTGTTCAAGTGATGAGTCAGTCTATCTTTCTCTTCTTTGTTCTGTGAAAGTGAAATAACCAGAAGACTCTATAACATGATGGCAAAGACAATTTGGGGCAGCTTAAGGTCTACATAGTACTTAGTTATACCATTCACTCTTCTCAGATAATACCAATAAAAATTAAAGGGATAACTTCACCTGGCCCTACTGCATTACATATTATCCTCAAACAAATTGCTGTAAGCAGAGAGATCTTGCTCTGCTTGGTGAAGCGTCATTCATGTGTCCTCCCTTCTGCAAAGGGTGAAGAAGGGGTGACCCTTCTAAAACTATGTAATATGAGATTCACTTTTGAAAAACAGATTCTGTTTTGAAAGGAAGGGTGTTCCCAAATCCTCAAAAACAATATTTATACACAATGTACTTGAGTCAGCATTTCTAAACTGAATTGATTTTTCTCTAAAAGTAGAATTATCCTTCTCTACATTATTTCTTATTCAGTAACGCCCCCTTTTTTCTGTTGCCCAAGCAGGTCATCTGGGAGTTACTAGATACCAGGAAACATAAAGCCTCTTTCCTCTCACTTGGGGAAAACAATTTACATTTACTTAAAAATCACTTGATGGAAACTATTTAGGTGTAATTAAGGCTTATAACACAACAAGGAATATTTTTGAAGTATTTAAACCCTATCAAGATACTACTGGTTTCCTTACATTTAGGGATGAATTAGTCCCCCAAATATTTGTTATTATGATTACTCTTTAATGAACTTATTTTCAATAAGTGGTTAAAGTGATAGAATATACAGTCAACAAACTTGAGTCTGGATTCCAGGATACTCTGTTTGTCATTGGAGAAGTTCCTTTATCTGTAAAATGGAGACAATTCAAAACTTCATTCAGAGATATGACATAAGGATAAAATGACACAATGTATAAACTTTGATATACATGGTATCTGATTCATGGTAACTGTTTAATTAATAATGTTAAACATTCAGTTCAGTTCAGTTCAGTTGCTCAGTCATGTCTGACTCTTTGTGACCCCATGATCCACAGCACACCAGGCCTCCTTGTCCATCACCAACACCTGGAGTTTGCCCAAACTCATGTTCATTGAGTCAGTGATGCCATCCAACCATTTCATCCGCTGTCATCCCCTTCTCCTCCTGCCCTCAATCTTTCCAAACATCAATGTCTTTTCAAATGAGTCAGCTCTTTGCATCAGGTGGCCAAAGTATTGGAGTTTCAGCTTCAGCATCAGTCCTTCCAACGAACACCCAGGACTGATCTCCTTTAGGACGGACTGGTTGGATCTCCTTGCAGTCCAAGGGACTCTCAAGAGTCTTCTCCGACACCACAGTTCAAAAGCATCAACTGCTATTATTAGAATGTACCTCTGCTTTGGGATTTGGTCTTTTTGTTATAGTTTTAAAATGAAAAATTATGCTATTCTTCTTTCAAGAATAGCAAATGTTTCTGATGCAACCTGGTGGCATCAAAGATAGGTTCCCATTTTAATGTTTACTTGTTGTAGCTAATCTGCTAGATTATTTTATATAGACATCAAAACAATGGAGAAGAGAAATATATCTAGCATCTGATGCTACACTAAAAGAGGCACTGGCCCCTTTTCAGACGCAAAGAAGGAAAATAAGGGAAGGAAAAGCTGACACATGCTTCAGATTGTGAAAGTGGGAAAAGGGTCAGAAAAATAAAATTAAGTAAATTTAGAGGCATCTGTTTTAATCTATCTTTAATTTTGCTCTAGCAACCTAAGCCTCAATTTTTGTGGTTTTAAATGACTGCCTATCTGCCCTCTTTTTTTGCTTCTCCTACTTTATTTAAATTTATCAGTAGGATTAATTAAGTGCTTCTGGGACATTATAGTAACTAGTCAAATTCAATTTGAATTGTTTAATCAATAAAGCAAATATGCATTCTTCAAACTATATTAGTTTTTCTTTTTTCTTCCACCTAAGAATAGTGCTATGTATGCACTTATGTAGAGCCTAAAAAGATAGATAACATAGGTAAAAATACGCATTGAAATTAGTCATTCCTTCCCAGTGTGATGGACCTAAATATGAATAAAATGTTCATTATTCTTCTGAGCATGAATTAAACAAATATATGGTACAAAGTCAAACTACCTTCATTTTATCTTGGTCCTATGCCATTAGAATCTATTTAGAAAATGTGAACAAATCACATTATTTTAATAGGTGTTAGAGTTAGCATTTCTCTGTTGAGGGACAAAAATTAGTGTCACACAGTTTGGCCCTCTTGGCTTCTTCCCTTCTTCCTTACCAGGGCAAGATGTGCAAATTGTCTAATTGATGATGGTTTGTAAAGCAGGAACTAGGTTAAATGCACTTAGTATCATCACTCTTCCTTCCCTTATGTATCTGCCTTCTTCCAGAGAAATGTATTGTACTCTATGCCAATCCCTTTCATAAAGTTCCCTCAGGGTTTGTCAACCACCCCTGACGTTTTAAACATATAATTGCTTGTTATGTCTGTTGTTTTGTGCATTGTATAATGTTGAGCAACATCCTTGGCTTATTTTACCCACTAGATGCCAGTAATGCTCTCTAACTTGTGAAGACCAAAAACTTTCTACAGATATTGCCAGAGAGGAGGACCACTCCCAGTGAAAAACCACTGCTTTGAGGCTTCACAGGGACCACTCTCCCAGATTGAATGGAAGACAGCCTAATTCTGACTAACCCAGCAGAACTGACAGTAACTCTGTCAGTAACAGTATTGATATTTTAAGCTCCATCTGTGGAACTCCTATTTTAATCTTTGAAATAGTCCAAACTCTAGAGGGGGTGGGTGATGGGCCTTTTATAATTTCTCATAAAGAATACAACTAGGTTTTGTTTGACAAAACTAACTATAAAGGCACTATGAGCCCATGGATGAGAAGGAAAAAGCAAAATATTTTAAAATGCTAAAATATAATTTTGACTTCCCTATCAATATTAATAATTTGTCCAAGAGCCACATTGTTGCTTATTAGGCATACTATTATTTCTTTAGATATGGGATAGGTTGGCAAGTTTTGAAAGAGGTCAGAAAATATTCAGAGAATGGGATATATGTTCCTAGTCTCACTTTACCTAGGAACTATTCCTCACATTATTGAGATTAACAGGCAGGATTGTAGACTCTGGTATCCGACAGGCTTGAGTTATTTATTAGATCTCTAACAGTTCTGATCTTTTCTCACCTCTAAGAGAGGCTAATATCAGTACCTCCTTCATACATTTTTATTTTTGAGAATTACATTAGATAATGTGTGTCAAGTACTTATCACAGTATCTGGCATGTAGAAAAGTCTAAAAAAATTATAGCCGTTATTCTAATTTGCACTGAAAATAATGACAGCAAGACAAGTATCTATTCATGACATGCTCAGGGCAGAAAGCAGAGGGATCATTGAGTCTCTGGGATCAGCAGAGATAGAGAGACAAATTAGGAAATCAGACCACAGAGTGAAAGGCGGTTGCTGAGCAAGCTTAGAATGATGATGCAATAAAACAGACCATGAGCTTGTAGTTTCAGTGCATAATGCATAATACAGCACAGTGAATCATGCAAACCCAAAGAGTGAGGGAGGGACATTTCCCAATCAGTCAGCGAAAACAAATTACAGAAAACATGGCCATCTTTAGTTACCTCCATTGGGAAGGAGAAATCTTGGTTGTTGGCAGGTATGTTTTGGATTTAAGTGACTGTGAAAAGTGTCAAAGACCAGCAGGCAGGAAGCTTTAGAAAATCCTTTTACTTTATTTGTAGGTAACTGGAAAAGAAATAAATAAGATGACCCCAAGCATACAGAGTCAGTACTGAAATATTTCCTCTAATCATGAAATATTTAGCAACCCATTGATTTGGAAATGATTGCTATTAATAAATAAAAATCACAATCGCTGTGTATATTGAAATTATCAACATAGAGAATATATAGCTTAAATTTCCAGTGCCTGTTTTGGTGGCTCTCACTTACCTCATTTATGAAAGGACTGTGTTCAAGCATTGTTAAAATAGAAATAGTTGAGCATAAGTGGACAAAACCAACCATGTGAACACAGGGAATATGCGTAGAAAACAGCTTCTCTCAGTTGTGTCTGACAGCTGTATTGATTCTAGTTGCACCAGTGATGCCAGAGCTGGGATTGTTACCAGATAACTTGCTATAGCAGGTTAGAGAGACGTTTTGACATTGTGCTAAGTGGGATCAATGACCCTCAGGGTAAAACCATCCCCCTACCTGCTCAGCTGGTAAGATATTGAAATAAAGGTAGATAACCAGGAGAGAATCTGGTGGGCGATGTGAAGTAGAAAACTGGTATTCTGCTTTCTTTCTGCCTCCTTAGAGATTTGCTTGATCACATTCATTTTGAAAGTCCTACTGCGAGGACAGTAGAGAATTGTCATGGAGAAAATGTAAAACAAAAGAAAATCATAATGCTTAAGAAAGTTTCTTATGCATTCTACCCTTTGAAGAGTTTTTCAAGAAGAAAGAAAGTAATAACTTTGATTGTTTAGTTGCCAATTTTCCCAGTTTTTTCTCAATTTACCTTTGGTTATCATGTAATTCAACACTCAGCACAAAGATTAGGCTGTTACAACTTCTTCATGAATGGAAGGAGTTCTGTACTCTCTGGAAAAAGGAAACTCAATGTGATTACACATCTCTTTTAGCTTAAAACTTCTCAAAATTTGAAGAATTTAGGCTATTATAGCTCAAATTTAGCGCAGTTCCTTCCCTATCTTCATTTCATGTGGAAAGAATGTTAAGTTGAAATCTAGCAAGAAGCTAAAATTTAGCCTTAGGAAATATTTTTTTTGTTTTGTTTTACATTGGACAAAATCTTCAGAAGTATAATGCAATATATCAATAATACAGAGATCTTGCTTTGTGTGTGTTTTGATTTCTTCATTGTCCCTATAAATTCGTATTTTTGAGGAACACAATCATGTAAAACAGCTAATTCTTCACCAGAATGTCCCTGTGATGATATACATCTATTCAGTATATTAAGAAAATATATTTAAATATTGCTTGGGGATAAGTGAACTGTATTTTGAAAAACTTTATGTAATTTTTGTCAAATTTTTTGACCGAGTTTTGTGGTATAGTTTCTCAAAGGACTTTGAAAAAGTGAAAGTTCTATGTTATTACTCTATACTTTTTACATACACGGTGTAAAATTGAAAAATGAAGTCAAAACTCAAGCACAAATTATGACATCATTTTGACCTTGTGGGGTTTGATACCGTAAGTTGATTTTATTTAAATTCAGTATATTTCTTAGCTTGACTTCCTGTACAAAGCATAACAATCTTATGACTTAGATGAACACTATCCTTTTGTTAGGAGAAGAAGGAAGAGCTAGGGAAGGCTGGAACCTGGGGATTTGCCTAAATGTAGTATGCTCTTTCTGAGCTGCTGACAGAGGCAATTTCCTTTAGCTAGAATGTCCACTACTCAGTTCAGGGCTACTTGTTCTTCAACAGTCAAATGCAAGTTTCCCTCCTCCTTTTGTAAATCCTTAAAAGTGTTTTCATAGCACTTTGTGAATATGCACGTGTACTAGTTTCCCTGGTTTAAACACTATCCATAAATTGACTAAATTGCCACTGAGGTCTCATGCATAAATCTTTGTGACTGTTTGGTCTCTTCTCTTGTCATTCATCTAGTAAATAGTAATTAAATAAATGCTGGATGAAAAGTTTATCCATCTTGGATAGTGAAGCTGAAAGGGAATAAAACTCAGTGATGCTGAAGGTTTCATCTGTGTGCCTGAAAGACAGGGCATGACAAAAATAAAAAGTTGATTCATGATACTAGCTTTTGTTCTGCCATCCATCCCTAAACCTAGAAGTCACTCCAAAAAAGCTTCTAAACTATTTCTTGTGTCCAATTAGTCATGGTTCTGATAGTCTGGCTCTAATTTTGTCCTCTTCCTTAGCATACCAAATGCTATGGTCCTAGTTTAGAACTTACCTTGCAATTCTACCAAGAAATATATTGCCGCTATTACATATAGACTTCCAACATACAAAATACTTGCTATATGTTTGATTTAAAGTGTAATACTCATCTCACTCTTAGTGGCTTGTAATTCTATCTTATATTTTCCTTAATTGAAAAGTTCTTACTAAATTCTCACTTTGTATCTTATCCTGTACTAAAGGGTATAGGGGATATAAAAATAAATTTATATCATTAAATGCCTATCCTATTTGCCTATATCAAAAATATAAATGCCTATATCATTTATATTTGATATAAATGCCTATATCAAAAAATGTTTATTTTTATATCTCAGTAAAAAGGAAAAAAAGAAAATATAGCACAATGACAACTGGGGCATGATGGACACCTTATAAATATTTGTGGAATGGCTAAGTAAAGTTTAGCTTTGTAAGACAAAGATCACAAGTGCAATGATGGTGTACAAATGAAGGAAATCAATGAATTCTAAAGAACAGGAAGGAAATGCCAGTAAAAAAGATAGCTGGAAGTCAAACGATTGGGGTAATTTGAGGAAGTAGATAGTGGAAAACTATCAAGATGACAAAAACAGTGGCCTTGGATTTTAAGATCTTTAAAAAAGAGACGTTAATGCAGAGTCAGCAATGGAATTTTCACAGAAATGTTTCAGAAATAACCATACTGTATAGAAAAGTTTTATATGTTCTGATTTCACATCTTTTGCTTTCTTCATCATGTCATTTGGCTTTGACCTTGGATGTATCTGCAGATCCTGGCGTGTGTGCAATTGTGAGTGCTTGTGGGTGCTCACTAGCACTGAGAGCTGCTTTCCCGAGTTTCTTTGTACCTGACTCCATCACATCTCTCACTCAGCATTGTTTTCATGGATTAGATTTTTGGCATGCATTACATGCCTTTGATCGATGTACGTTAGGTGTACCAGGAATAAATGTTCTAATTTTGATAAGGATTGCAAGCTGGCACATGAACTGCAAGCTGGTGCTTCCATTTGAAAAACACAAACCTTGCACAGTATGAAAAGAAATATTTCTAGCCAGAAACAAAGCAACAGACCTTTTACTGGCTGGGTCAGAAAATGGCATCTGTTAAGCTCACCTGGCAGAATTGTTACTTTTGGTCCACAAGGGAGCTGATGAAAAGGAAAGTGCAAAGCACACGGCGAGAACACGGGAGACACACACGTCTTCCTAGGGAGATGTCAGTAATTAGGGGAATTTGCTTGTGTGCTACAGATGGCAGATGCCAGAACCATATAACATGAATGAATGTGTATTGTGTCGCTGGTTTCTTAGTAGAAAAACACTCAGTGTTTTCATTTTCTAAGTGTGGCTGTGGCTCCAAACTTATTCAGTGGTAATGGTCTGCATTCTGATATGAACAAAAATAGATGTCTGCATTCACAAGTAGGATGGGTTCTGTTTAAAAGTAAAACTGAACTGCCTTTGGCAACACATTTCTAGAAGATGTTCATTTACAGCAAGAGGGAATTTATACATGATTGCTTTGCTGATATATTCACTTAACACTTGTGGGTGGACACAAGTGGGAAAATTGCCCAATTTCAGTTTTCTGTTAAAAACTGACTCTGCTGGATATGTTCTTTTACTACAACTAAGCCAAATCATCTGAAATAGTTAAGAGCGAACAGAAGAATGAAGAGACATCATTGGAAAGTGACGAAACTACCCAAGCAATGAAGTTAAGAGGGGGAAGTTAAGGGGATAAAATATAACCCATATCATTCCATCATCCAGTTTCTTACCTTTTTTTCAAGCTGCAACTTTGAGAGAACTTTATTCTGTATTCCTGGTCTATGCTCTGCTTCACCGTACGTTATTTGTACAACCAAAGAACAGACACAGATGTCCTGAGACCATAATCTTCTTGGAGACACTCATTTTACAGGGATTCAATGTAATCATCAGATACATTATATCCAAATTTTACATCCAAAATGAGAAAACATGGAAAATAAAGACCAGGAGATAGAGTGAAAGTAATATATAATTAACATTTCAGAATATATATTATGGAAGAGTTAAAAACCATTCAGGGCCAAAAGCTGCATGCAGAATTTAGCAGACTGTTCAAATGGAGAAAGATGGATTTGTACATCTGTATCTGCTCTGGCTGCAGTCTGACTGCGGTTACCAGTACTCTAACTGATATCCCTTAGTCTCCAGGGCAACATTCAAACTCATGGGCAGAAACAAAACAGAAATGGTTGAGCTCGGAAGAGAGCATTTATGAGACCATTGCAAACAGCTATTTAAAAGGTTTTCAAAATATGGTTTTAATATTGCTCAGTGACTTCATTCTGAGGACTCTTAAAGGCCTTAAAAATTGTAAGCTCATAAACACTGCTCTTACTTTTTCTTTCTTTTACAATTCCACACTGTTAGTTTTTCAACAATGAAAAATGTGCAAGATTGGTTTTTGTGAAAACCATAGAGCTCAAATCATACTTTGGTCTTCAACAGCCAAAATCATCAAATTCTAATATGGCTATCTTAAAAAATAGATATTAACATACCTAAAATGATGTCAACATTTTATGTTGATGCTATGGAGATCTTTACTTTTGTCACTGGGGTCTGCCAGTAAGTATTTCTCTTGCCAGCACCCTTTGGGTTATGTTTATGTATAAGACTTTCCTTTTTTCAGTTCTCTTGTGGACCAGCAAAAAAGAATGTGAAAGTTTAAAATAGTTTTAACTGTCAGAGTGTTTAATAGAAGTTATTTTCTTAAAGCCCACATTTACTATCTTTTAGCTAGAAGTTTATGCTACAAACATTATCACTAATAATTACAGAAAGAATAAGGATGATTCTCAGCTTTAACCCTTTGCAAAATTGCTTAGACTTTGTGGCTATTTGCAATTATATATGTGAATCTTTAAAATTCTCAATTAAATTGTTGGATAGGTAGTTATTAATATGGTTCAAAAATATAAATAAAATAAAATAAAAATTTTCTCAATTGCTTTCCTCATAGGAAACTACTAATACTGTATTATTTCCATGGGTGATCTTTCAAATAAATTCTTTGGAAATTAATAAACATATGAAAAGAAACAACTAAAATCAACTATTTTCCATAAGTGGCACTATTATAGAAAACAGTCCATGAACTTTGACATTATTTTATTCATACTATAATTGCAATTATAGTTTTCAATAGATAATTCATGTAACAAATATGTCTCATGACATATTTTGAAAAGTGCTACAAAGTCATAATTCTGAACTATGGTGTGTCAGCAATGCCATTGTGATAGATAAACTTTAAGGTGTTCCACTGTGTTCCCTTCCCTGGATGGAGGGCATAGCAACCCATTCCAGTGTTCTTGCCTGGAGAATCCCATGGACAGAGGAGCTTGGCGAGCTACATTCCATGGGGTCAAAAAGAGACATGACTGAAGTGACTTAACACGAACATAAACACTATATTCCTAGACTCCCAGTATTTAAACCTATGTGTAAGCCCCTTCCCTGGAGTGTTGGAGGGATACGTGATTTGCCTCTAAGCAGTAGCATTGTAAATGTTAATAGCTTGTTCCTCCTGTGATTATGTTACCTGTATAAGAATACATCTTCTTAGCTAATTTGCTCTAGAGGTTTTCTTTGCTGGTTTGATGAGGAAAGTAGTTATATTAGGAAAGCACATATGGGAAGAATCTGCCAGCAGCCTCTCAGAGTTGAGGACATCCTATAACCATCAGTCATCCTGAAACCAGTCTCTCAGTCTTACAGACTTAAGAAAACAAATTCTACCAAAGATCTAATGGGAAAATGAAACAACTCAGAAGTGAGATATTCCCAGTAAGACAACCTTATGAATCAGCTTGTCAATCAGCTGCATGAAGTCTTGTGGGACCCTAATCAGAAGATCCAGCTGATTCAGACCTGGATTTCTGACCCATACAAATTATGAGACAATAAACTTGTTACCTAGTAGCAGATCACTATACACATGTATATTCATATTGAGAGATGGGCTGATGAACAACGAGGTGAGATGAAAGTGTAAAATGAAGATGAATATCAATTAATATGAGAGATAAAGATTATTAACAGGATATATTAGTTTGTTTTAAGTGATACAACAGAACACTTGTTTGATGGTGACAAGATACAGCTTCTAAATACAAAACAGTATTATGTGGCCTTTATTGTATAAATGTCAACATGTGAGGGTGATGCAATTGTAAGTAAGAATAAATATGTCTCATAAATGCATACATAATCCTTGAAAGAAAAACTATGATAAACCTAGACTGTGTATTAAAAAGCAGTGGCATCATTTTGCCAACAAAGGTCCATATAGTCAAAGATATGGTTTTTTTTTCCAGTAGTTATGTACAGAAGTGAGTGTTGGACCATAAAAAAGGCTGATCACTGAAGAATTAATGCATTTGAATTGTGGTGCTGGAGAAGACTCTTAAGAGTCCCTTGGACAGCAAGGAGATCAAACCAGTCCATCCTAAAGGAAATCAACCCTAAATATTCATTGAATGGACTGATGCTGAAGTTCCAGTACTTTGGCCATCTGAAGTGAAGAGTGGAATCATTGGAAAAGACCCTCATGCTGGGAAAGATTGAGGCCAAGAGAAGAAGGAGACAGCAGAGGATGAGATGGTTAGATACCATCATTGACTCAATGGACATGCAATTGAACAAACTCCAGGAGATAGTGAAAGACAGGGAAGCCTGGCGTGCTTCAGTTTGTGGGGTCACAAAGAGTTAGACACCACTTAGTGACTAAATGACAAGAGCATGGCATGCACCGTGATTTTTATTAAAGTTAAAAATAAGAGCTATTGCTAAAAATTATGATAAATATGACTGACATACACCAAACTCATGATCACATTCTATTTGATCTTTAAAAGTTGTCATTTTAATATATATTCTGTTTAAAATTTATTATCTATAGTGAAACAGATCACCAGCCCAGGTTGGATGCATGAGACAAGTGCTAGGGCCTGGTGCACTGGGAAGACCCAGAGGAATCAGGTGGAGAGGGAGGTGGGAGGCGGGATTGGGATGGGGAATACATGTAACTCCATGGCTGATTCATGTCAATGTATGACAAAACCCACTACAATATTAAGATAAAATAAAAGTGTTTGTTGGTCTAAAAAAAAAATTTATTGTTTCAGTGACTCACAGTAAATGTTATATTGACCTTTTAGTATTTCCTTGTCCTACCCCTAGGTTAAGAAGGTATGATTCATAAGAAGAACACTAATGATTCTTGATCATTGGCGAAAAGTAAGGGGAGAATTAAGGAACTGTAAAAAGAAATGGGCTTGAGTGAATATTCTCTAGGCTTTGACTTTTATTCTCCAAATTTCTCACTCCTGTCCCCTTAAAATGGCTCCTCTTTGCTGCTTTTGACAAGCTCATGAAGTTGAGAACCTGATCCAAATCCTGAAGCAGGACTTCCCTCCCCCACCCCCCACCTTGTTTCTCTTTGAAGTTTTGTGATATTTTCTCTACCTAAATGAAAGAGCCCAGTGGCATGGGTATGGAAATATGGCCCAGGATGGTCACTTCACCTGTTTTAATTTTAAGGTTTATGTTAGTGGGTCAAAAGTAGAAAATATATAAGGTAGGTCAGTTCAAGGATCCCAAATGTAGTATTTCTTTTAATAACCTTTTTATTTTAGAATATTTTTGGTTTACAAATAAGCGTGACTATAGAACAGACAGTTACTATATACTCCAAAATAATTTTCCAAATTATTTAAGTTCAATTAAGTCACTCAGTAGTGTATGATGATTCTTTGCAACTCCATTGATTGCAGCGTGCAGGGCTTCCCTATCGTTTACCAACTCCTGAAGCTTTCTCAAATTCATGTCTATTGAGTCAGTGATGCCATCCAACCATATCATCCTCTGTTGTCCCCTTATCCTCTTGCCTTCAATCTTTCCCAGCATCAGGGGTTTTCCAGTAAATCAGTGCCTCACATCAAGTGGCCAAGTTATTGGAGTTTCAGACTCAACATCAGTCTTCAATGAATATTCAGGATTGATTTCGTTTAGGATGGACTGGTTTGATCTCCTTGCAGTCCAAGGGACTCTCGAGGGTCTTCTCCAACACCAGAGTTTGAAAGCATCAATTCTTTGGCACTCAGCTTTCTTTTTGGTCCAGCTCTCACATTGATATATGACTACTGGAAAAATCATTGCTTTGACTCAATGAACTTTTGTTGGCAAAGTAATGTCTCTGCTTTTTAATATGCTGTCTAGGTTGGTCATAGCTTTTATTACAAGAAGTAAGCATCTTTTAATTTCATGGCTGCAGTCACCATCTGCAGTGATTTTGAAGACCCCAAAATAAAGTGTGTTTCCATTGTTTCCCCATCTATTTTACATGAAATGATGGGACCAGAGGCCATGATTTTAGCTTTCTGAATACTGAGGTTTAAGTCAGCTTTTTCACTCTCCTCTTTCACTTTCATCAAGAGGCTCTTTAGTGCTTGGTTTCTGCCATAAGGGTGGTATCATCTGTGTATCTGAGGTTATTGATATTTCTCCTGGCAATCTTGATTCCAGGTTGTGCTTCATCCAGTCCAGCATTTTGTATGATATATTCTGCATATAAGTTTAATAAGCAGGGTGACAATATACAGCCTTGACATACTCCTTCCCTATTCTGAACCAGTCTGTTGTACCACACCTGGTTCTAACTGTGGCTTCTTGACCAGCATACAGATTTTTCAGGAGGCAGGTAAGGTGGTCTGATATTCCCATCACTTGAAGAATTTCCCAGTTTGTTGAGATCCACACAGTCAAGGTTTTGGTGTAGTCAATAAAACAGAAGTAGATGTTTTCCTGGAGCTCTCTTGCTTTTACAATGATCTGAGGGATGTTGGCAATTTGATGTCTGCTTCCTCTGCCTCTTCTAAATCCAACTTGCTCATCTGGAAGTTCACAGTTCACAGATTGTTGAAGCCTGGCTTGGAGAATTTTGAGCATTATTTTGCTAGTGCGTGAGATAAGTGCAATTGTGTGGTAGTTTGAACATTCTTTGACATTGCCTTTTTGACCTTTTCCAGACTTTTGACCACTGCTGAGTTTTTCAAATTTGCTGGCATATTGAGTGCAACACTTTCACAGCATCAACTTTTAGGATTTGATGTAACTCAGGTGGAATTTCATCACCTCCATTTGCTTTGTTTATAGTGATTCTTCCTAAGGCCCACTTGACCTCACATTCTAGGATTTCTGGTTTTAGATGAATAATCACACCATCACGGTTATCTGGGTCATTAAGATCTTTTTTGTATAGTTATTGTGTGTATTCTTTCCCCCTCTTCTTAATATCTTCTTCTCTTAGGTCCATAACATTTCTGTCCTTTTTGTGCCCATCTTTACATGAAATGTTCCCTTGGTGTCTCTAGTTTTCTTAAAGAGATCTCTAGTCTTTCCATTCTATTTTTTTTTTTTTTGTCTATTTCTTTGTATTGATCCCTGAGGAAGGCTCTCTTATCTCTCTATGCTATTCTTTAGAGCTCTTCTTTCAAATGGGTGTGTCTTTCCTTTTCTCCTTTGCCTTTCATTCCTCTTCTTTTCTCAGATATTTGTAAGGGCGCCTCAGTCTACCATTTTGCCTTTTTGTGTTTCTTTTCTTGTGGATGATCTTGATCACTGCCTGCTGTACAGCATCACTACCTCCATCCATAGTTCTTCAGGGACACTGTATATCAAATCTATTCCTTGACTCTATTTGTAGCTTCCACTGTATAATCATAAGGGATTTGATTTATGTCATACGTGAATGGTCCAAAGATTTTCCCTACTTTCTTCAATTTAAGTCTAAATTTGGCAAAAAGGAGTTCTTGATCTGAGCCACAGTCAGTTCCCAAATTATTTACATCTACATTAATATACTGTCACATCTAATGAGCTGCTATTGCACTTGTTAGAAACTAAAACTTATACTGCCCCCCCCCCCAGTATTTCCTTAGTTTTCATCTAATGTCTTTTATCTATTCCAGAATCTCATCCTGCATGACACATTGTGATTAGTCATCATGTCCTCTTTAGGTTTGTTTTGACTATAGACTCTCTCACACTTCCCTTGTTTTGAATAATCTTGGCAGTTTTGAGGAGTACTGCTCAAGTATTTTTTAGATGGTCCCTCAACTGGAATTTGTCTCATGTGTATCTTTTTGTTGGACTGAGATTGTGAATTTATGGTTGGAGAACCAGAGACAGGTTCTATTCTCATTACATCATATCAACATGACCTATTGTTGTTGGCATTAATTATGACCACAAGAATGAGGGAATGTTTGCTATGTTTCTCTGCTGCTGCTGCTGCTAAGTCACTTCAGTTGTGTCTGACTCTTAGCGACCCCATGGACTGCAGCCACCAGGCTCCTCTGTCCATGGGATTTTCCAGGCAAGAGTACTGGGGTGGGGGCCATGTTTCTCTACTATGAAACTTTTCTTTCTTTCTTTCTCTTTCCAAAGGGTATTCTTTGGAAACAAGTCACTATTCAATCCACACTTAAGAACAGAATTTTTCTATATAGCTTTTTAACAGTAGCTATTACCAGGATAGAATTCTTATTTGGGATACAGTAAAATGTAATAATGATAATATAGATGTGTTAGCTTAGCCATATAACAAGTATTCTCAAATATCTACCTAATTTATTTATGCATTTTATCAATATCTATCTAAAAACAAACAAACAAACAAACAAAAAAACCTAGTGATTTCTAAGTTGTGCACACTTCAGTGGTAGGGATGAATTCCAGAGACCCAAAGAGAAATAGTCATATTTTAGAAGACTGTGAGTTTTCAAACTATCTCATGAAACCTTGTTAAATCAGCTATAGTTTAGAAACCATAGAATAGAATGAAAATAAAAACACTATGGAAAAGAAAAGGAAGAATATTCATAATGGAATTCAGGAACAGAAAAGATTCTCTGAGTTAGAGACATCTATATCAAAGAGCTATAAAGGAAACTCTTAGGAGCTGAATATAATTTATAACAGCAGTCATACAAAACAAATTCGTGGGTTATTTAGAATCAACCAGCAAGGAAAAATAAAGAAAAATGTTAAAAATTTTTCACAAGCAAAATATGCTTCATACTTGACATATATATGCATGTATATACACACATAAATATGCATGCATTGGTGGCTCAGATGGTAAAGAATTCACCTACCATGCAGGAGATCAGGGTTCAATCCCTAGGTTGGGAAGATCTGCTGGAGGACATGGCAACCCACTCCAGTATTCTTGCCTGAAGAATCACCGTGGACAGAGGACCCTGGTGGGCTACAGTCCATGAGATTGCAAAGAGTTGGACACAACTGAGCAACTAACAACACAGTGTAGATATAACATGTATAAATATGTATATATTCTAAGGACTTTGGTGTAGTCATGAATCTATACCAATGTAGAATAAAAGTTATGTGCCATTCATACTATTGTATAATTCATATCACTTTAGACAGATTTCCAGCTAATATGGCAAGTGAAAGTGAAGTCGCTCAGTCGTGTCCGACTCTTTGCAACCCCGTGGACTGTAGCCCACCAGGCTGCTCTGTCCATGGGATTCTCCTGGCAAGGATACTGGAGTAAGTTGCCATTTCCTTCTCCAGGGAAATATGGCAAAAGACAAGATGGCAAGAGATAACCACAAAATTTTACTTGCAAACTAGGGAGATTAATACAAGGTATCTAGTATGAAATCCATCTCAAATAGCAGAGGTGGTACTCTGGCTCATTTATCTGAGTAATGTGGATATAAGAAAAGTTTGAAACCTGGTCTGAAAAGACATTCATTTCTGTTTCTTTAAGACTTCTTCATTTTTGTCCTCTTCCTCTGTCCTTTGGCTGATAGGATGGGGAATTCATGTAACTCTATGGCTGATTCACATCAATGTATGACAAAACCCACTGAAAAATTAAAAAAAAAGAAAAAATAAAAAATAAAATAAAATAAAATAAAATGTCTTTTTAGAAATACTTCCTAAAAAAAAAAAAAATAGTGAAGGGAGTAAATTTTAAGTTATGTGTGTGTGTTTTTAACCACAATAAAAAGTAAATAAAAAAAAAAAGGTAATGGAGAATAACAGCTTCTTCATTTTTGCATAGGTGGAGGAAAAAACAGTTCTAACCTAGTTATTTGAAGGATAGTACTGCAATTCTTTCACAACTGAACTGATCCTTTTGAGTAAGGGGATGAAATTTGTTGCTTGGTTTAACAGAGTTTGCTCCCACCCGCTCTTACTCTCAACATCCACCTCCTCAACTTCATCTTCTGGTCAGTTTGTTTCTCAAGCACAAGGACTCTATGCTAGGTCTGAAAGTGAAAGTGATAGTCCCTCAGTCTTGTCTGACTCTTAGTGACCCCATGGACTGTAGCCTGCCAGTTTCCTTTGTCCATGGAATCCTCCAGGCAAGAATTCTGGAGTGAGTAGGCCTGAAAAAGTGAAAATGAAAGTCAATCAGGTATGTTCGACTATTTTGACCCTATAGACTCTTGCCTGACGTCCTACTCTGTCCATGGAATTCTCCAGGCCAGAATACTGGAGTGGGTAGCCATTCCCTTCTCCAGGGGATTTTCCCAACCAAGGGGTCAAACCCAGGTTTCCCAGATTGTAAGTGGACTCGTTATCATATGAGCCACCAGGGAAGCCTGGGTAGGCCTATGAATACCCAAAGAAAAACATGGAAATTATTCAGAAGAAGGAAATGCAGTGGTCAAATATAGCAAATGCTCTATGCCCAGACATATTTAAGAGCATGTTTTTCTGCCTTTACTATTAATAATATTCCATTAAGTATGAGTTCTCATATATGTTCCACTTATTATTCAGTGAATATGAATATGATCCATGTATTTTTTAACCATAACTTAATGATCAGTAGATCACATAATTTCAAAATCAAATCTTGTCATATACTAGGTATGCAATTATTCTAGGAAATTTTAAGAGAGTGAGAACACTGAAAATATAACAAGTTTGATTGTTATTATCAATAACATAGTTACTCTGAATTAAGGAAATACATGGTTCCATGAGTAGATTGTGAAGTCAGGTGTAAAACTTTTGTCTCCTGGAAAGATTTTAAGTTTTGAATGCAAAAATCACATTTTGTTGCTTAGTTTTCTCAAAGCCCAGTGTGTGAAATATTTCTCAGTATGTGATTTCTGGACAAAACTGGAATAAATAACTAACTTATTATAGTCCCTAGATTGGTAAATGTGAATGCAAAGATTTTAATTTTGGACAAATAATGGTTATGGGAATGAGATAATTATATTTTTTATTTGTTTATTTTTTGTAAGGGTTCATTGATGTACTACATATCTGTCCTTAATGTTATTGTTCATACTTAGCATAAATATAACATGCTGAATATTCAAAATGCTATAATCATTAATTAGTCATAGTTCATAGGTAATATAGTGATTAGAAAAAATTGCCACAAATAATGCAGGTTGCTAGTCTGAAGGAATAACCATTTACAAGTTAATATTTTCCAGATTAAAAGTTACTAATCTGTGGACTTTTTGAGCTTCTTGGTTGATATATATGCAAGGCTAGATATAAGTTAAAAATTATGTTTATTACAGATATGGCATTTGGACCTGCTATTTAGTATTATGACATTTGTATACCCTCTGTTCTGGGCAGCTTGCATATAAATTTGCTTAGGTTTTTCCATTCTTTTGAAGTTACAGATTAAAAGTTCTGATGAAGAATATGGCAGAGGTGAAAGACATGTGCTTAACTCCTCCTGCAAGAGCACCAAAATCACAACTAACAGGTGAACAACCATTGACTGGAGGACACTTGAACTCACCCCAGAAGACATCCCCCTGCATGAACGACAAAGGATACCACAATGATATGGTAGGAGGGGTGCAATCATGATAAAGTCAAATCCCATACCAGCCAGGTGGTCAGCCCACAAACTGGAAAACAATTAAACCATAGAATTTTGCCCACTGTTGTGAAGGTTTTGAGCCCCAGCTCATGTTTCCCTGCCTAGAGGTACACCAAAGGAACTAAGGATGCCAAGAAAATCTGACTTTGAAGGCTAGTGGAATCTGATTTTAGGACTTCTCTGGGGCTGGGGGAACAGAGACTCCTGGAGGGCACACACAATCTTGTGTGCATTGATGTCCAGGGGAAAAGAGCAGTGATTCTGCAGGAGACTGAACGGAGCCTACCTGCCAGTGTTGGAGGGTCTCCTGCAGAGGTGTGAAGCAGCTGTGGCTCTCTGGGGATAGGGCACTGGTGGCAGAAGTGCTAGGAGACAGCCATTGGCATGAGCTCTCCTGAAGGCCACCAGGAGCCCCGCCACAGAGCCTGGGGGCTACGGGGCTAGGCTGCCACAGAGAGGGGATGCAGCCCCCACATCAGCAGACAAAAGTGGAGTCAAGCTTTACTGAGCACAGCCCTGCCCACCATACAGAGCGAGACCCGATTCTACCCACCACCAGTCCCTCCCATTAGGGGGCTTGCACCAGCCTCTTAGATAGCCTCGTCTAAGAAAGGGCAGACAGCAGAACCTAGAACTATAATCCTGCAACCTTCAGAATGAAAAATACAATTATGGAAAATGTTTCTTTTTTCTCAGTGAAAAATCAGAGGATTATTTCCAAGATGAAGGAACAAGAAACAGCCAACCAACCAAACAAACAAAACTAAGCGAAATGAAGATAGGCAATCTTCCAGTAAGGTAATTCAAACAATGATAGTGAAGATGATCCTGGATCTCAGCAAATGAATGGAGGCAAAGATTGAAATGATATAAGAGATATTTAGCAAAGACTTAGAAGAGCTAAAGAACAAACAAACAGAGATGAGCAGTACAATAACTGAAATGAAAAATACACTAGGACAAATTAATAGAATAACTGAGACAGAAGAATGGATAAGTGATCTGGAAGAGAGAATGGTGGAAATCACTGCTGCAATTTGGGCTTCCCTTGTGGCTCAGCTGGTAAAGAATCCACCTGCAATGCGGGAGACCTGGGTTTGATCTCTGAGTTTGGAGGATCCCCTGGAGAAGGGAAAGGCTATCCACTCCAGGTTTCTGAACTGGAGAATTCCATGCACTGCATAATCCATGGGGTCGCAAAGAGTCAGACGTGATTGAGTGACTTTAACTAGCTACTGCTGCAAAACAGAAAAAAAGAATTAAAAAAAAAAATGCAGATAGCCTAAGAGACCACTAGCACAATATTAAGTGCACCAACATTTGCATTATACATCTAGCCTATTCTTAGAACAATTGCCTCATTGTTTCTTATGCTTATGAACTGTTTTCCCTATTGTGTCACTGATCCTGCTCACAATGCCAATTGTCTCACTGTTCACACTGTTCTCTGAACCCAGGGTAAGCAAGTGTGAGCCAAGAGGATGGAAGAAGAATGAAGGAGCCATAGGAAGTGCAGACACATTTATTCTCTCCTGGCTGGCATGACAGCTACAAGACAGCCTCTCCCCTGGCTGACACAGCAGCCAGAGCAGCAGTAATAACATGGCCATAACATAGCCATAATGGAACCACAACATAACCTTCTATAGCATCACCATGATGTCATTCCAAATGTAGCCCCAGTGCAGCTGTAGCTAGGGCTTTCATGATGAAGCTCATACAGGTGTACTTAACAGCCCATGACCAAGTGAGTACCTTGAAATGCACACACACAATGCTATAAGTAATATCAGCTGTTACATAACCATGCAAAGTCACTGTTTACAGAGCATGGGGTGAGACAGCATGAGAGCATGGGGCAAGACAGCCTGACTGACACCATGTTGTTAATTTGCCCAAGAAAATGGCAACCCACTCCAGTATTCTTGCCTGGAAAATCCCATGGACAGAGGAGCCTGGTAGGGCCACAGTCCATGGGGTCACAAAGACTTGGACATGACTGAGCGACTTCACTTTCCTTTATGTTAACTCTTAGACTGTAGTTGTGATTCTGTCCAGGGACTCCTGGTGGAATAAGGTGGATTGTTGGCCCCATCCTGTACTCAAACATGGGACAGACAGGTATTTATATGAAATGGATACTAGGTAGCACTCAGAGAACTTCCAGGTAATGTGGAGATGAAGGGTTGAGATGGAGCATCAGACTCATTCCCTCCTCACCACTACTCCTATATCAAAGACCCTAACATCACTAATTATTAAAGAAAGGCAAATTAAAAGTACAATGAAGTCAAATTTTTTTTTTGAAGTAACATCTTATGCAGGTCAGAATAGCCATTGTTAAAACACCCACAGACAATAAATGCTGGAGAGGATGTGAAGAGAAGGGAATCCTCTTACATTGTTAGTGTAAACTGGTAGAGCCACTATGAAGAATATATAAAGTTTCCTTAAAAATCTAAAGAAAAGAGCTACTCTATGATCCTGCAATCCAACTCCTGGGCATATACAAGGAGAAACACATGGTCCAAAAGGATGCATGCACACTAAAGTTCATTGCAACACTGTTCACAATGACCAAGAAGCAACCTAAATGTCCATTAACAGGAATGGATAAGGAAAAAGTGGTACATGTATGCAATGGAATGTTACTTAGCTATTAAAAGAGGAAATCATGCCATTTGCTGCAACATGGATGGACCTAGATATTTTCATACTGAGTGAATTAAGTCAGACAGAAACAGAGAAAGAGGATGTCATGTGACATCCCTTATAGGTGGAACCTAAAAATAAGCAATACAAATGAACTAATTTACAAAACAGATACAGACTCACAGACTTAGAGAATTTATTTATGGTCATCAGGGTGGAAGGATGGAGGAAAGGGTAGTTAGGGAATTTAGAATCGACATGTACACACTGCTATATTTAAAATGGATAGCCAATATAACAGTTCGTAAGTGTATGCAACAATAAAGTAATTGTTGTAAGTATCTCTGCTAGATGTTATATGGCAGCTTGGAAGGGAAGAGAATTTAGGGGAAAATAAATACATATATTAGGTATGGTTGAGTCCCTGTGCTGTCCACCCAAAACTATCACATCATTGTTAATTGACTATGTATTGTTGTTATTGTTCACTCACTAAGTGGTGTCTGACTTTTTGTGACCCCATGGATTGCAGCACGCCAGGCCTTCCTGACTTCTCTGTCTCCTGGAGATTGCTTAAGGTCATGTCCTTGAATGTATAGTCAATTGAGTATACTGTAGTATAAAATAGAAAGTTAAAAAAATAATGATTGGCCAGAGATAACTCTGAGACTTCTGTTTTTTTTTTTAAAGTCCTGATGAAAACTTCTATAATTCATGTATTTATTCAGCTACCAAGCCTCACTTTTCTTTGAGAAATTACATATGTTTTTTATTTATTTTTAAGTTTCCTTAGGAAATCAACAATTTCCATTTTTCAACCTTTTCCAGTATCTCTACTCTGTTTCTAACAAAGTCCATGTCCTCCAGAAACTCAAATAGTGCTTATGGCCTTTGAAATCCATCAAATTATTTGCCAGATAATTCTTCTTAAGCTTAATAGGCTTCTATGACCCTTACCTGTCAAGAGACAGAAGAGGAGCAATGTGGAAAAAGATTCTGGTAACATAAAAAAATAAGGGGAATTTTTATTTAATTTTAATAATTATGTTAAAACAAACTGACTGCTTTAATGGCTGCCTGATGCCCTCCTTCACCATTTTTCATAGCACTGGAAAAAATCTCCAAGACAAATACAATCATTAATTTTCCATTTTAATGGTGATCAAAAGCCTAAAATACTAACATCATTTCATAATTCTTCTCTACCTAGCTCAAACTTTTCCCCTAGTAATTGAAGGGTGTTAAAGAAAATACTCTATATGAACAATGTATATTAATATTTTCAAATGTCTTCTTCAAAGACAAATTTCAAATATGAATATTATAATAGTTCTGATAGAATATTCTATTATTCTAAGTTTCCTAGGAAAGAACTTAGGATGGAAGGATTTTGGAAAAAGAAAAAAAGCATCATCTAGAAGATAGGTTTCTTGAAGGGAGATACAAATTGGTGCAAACAACTTGATCTGCCTCAATTTGAATCAATGATTTTTTTTTTTTAACTATTAAGTAGAATGAAAGATGTGGAAAACCCAAAGAAAGTAACATACATTACATTTGTACTCTAAACCTCCCTCACTCAAATGGTAAGTGTGTTTCTATGAACTATGTGCAAATATGTGTATACGTGTGTGTATTTGTATGTGTATGTATAGTTATGTAATGTCTATTTATAAAGATGCATCCATAAATATATCTGCAAATGTATCTAAATAGGTCTATCTCCTATATCTATCTATCTTTCTAAATTCATATATGTTTAACCATAGAAAATTGCTGATATTTTGCTCATTTGTCCTATAGGAAAGGCAATTTCATGCCCTATCCAATAGCAGTTACTAGGAGAATTTGATTAGAAATATGGTGGCAATGCTGGCATAATGGAATTAGCACTGTCCTTGGCTATTGGACTTCTTATTTTAATTTTACTACTCTTGAGATTTACGGTTTTGAGAGGGACTTATTTTTAGGACAGTTTCATCATCTGCAATATAGGAAAGTTTATCTAGGTCAAAGTTCTTTTCTTGTTAGCCTAAAATTTATTTATGCCCATTTGTTAATTCACTCAACAAATATTTTTATTTTTTATATTTAGCATGTTATAGACAATTTTCTAGACTTTGAAATTACAGGAGTGACAAGATTAGGCAAATTCCTTTGTAAATTAGACTGAATACTGTGTTATCCTTCATTCTTTACGAATTAAAAAAAAATCATCCAAGAGAATACATAAATATACTATCCAGGACCTCATAATTATTCTGAATAGGATGATCATTCTCTAAATTCTAGGATATCTGCTGGGTACTGGGTGTAGGGCATTGTCTACCTTAATATGTCCTATACCACAAAAGTTGGGGAATGTCCTCAGTTAAAGTCATTTTTAAAAAGCTTTGTCTCAAGATAATTTAAAAATTCATCCCCAAATATTATTTGTTTAAGAACCTGACTTACTTCACTCTGTATGAGAGGCTGTAGGTTCATCCGTCTTATTCAAACTGAGTCAAATATGTCCCTTTTCATGGCTTGTAATATACCATTGTGTACATGTATGCATTTCTTTATCCAATCATCTGTTGATGGACATCTAGGTTGCTTCCATGTCCTGGCTACTGTAAATAGTGCTGTTATGAACATTGGTGAAAAACATACGTGTGTTTTTCAATTATGGTTTCCTTAGGGTATATGCACAGTCATCAGATTGTGGGTCATATGGTAGTTTTACTCTTAGTTTTTAAAGGAATCTCCATACTGTTTTGCATAGTGATTATATCAATCTGCTCTCCCAAAAACAATGCAGGAGGATTCCCTTTTCTCTACATCCTCTCCAACATTTATTATTTGTAGTTTCTTTCTTTCTTTTTTTTTTTTTTTTATGATGGCCATTCTGACATATGTGAGGATGTGAGGTAATACCTTATCTTTTTTTATTTGTATTTATCAACCTTCTGTATGAACAGATGATCTTGGACTTGGTGCTCATCTATGGTCTGAATTTTCTCTGGCTTAAGGAGTCAGAAGTCAAGTGATTAAAAATATGACTGTTTACAGGCTTTACTTTAGTATTTAGCAGTAAAAAAAATCTTGAAATAGTTGACTTATATAAAGGAATAATTTCAGAACATAGTAAAGAGTACTAATGATAAGATAGTGTAGAACATATAATGGGGACACAAGGAAATAATAACAACAACAAAAAAATAGGGATTCAGAGACATTTTTATACAACTAACATACTCGACAAGTCAGAGTTAAGTGGCCATTTCCCAGGTCATTAAGTAGGTGAAAGAGCTTTTCAAAATAAGGGAACATATGCCAAAAGAAACTCAGTTATATATTTTGATATTGTTGCTGCTCAGTCACTCAGTCACGTCCAACTCTTTGCAAGAGAGCCTGGACAACAGCAAGCCAGGCTTCCCTTTCCTTCATCATCCCCCGGAGCTTGATCAAATTCATGTCCATGGAGTTGGTGATGCTATCCAATCAACTTGTCTTCTGTCGTCCCCTTTCCTCCTGCCTTCAATCTTGCTCAGCATCAGGGCCTTTTCTAATGAGTCAAAGTATTGGAACTTCAGCTTCAGCATCAGTCATTCCAATGAATGTTGTCGTTCAGTCACTCAGTCATGTTCAACTCCTTGTGACCAATGGACTGCAGCATGCCAGGCTACCCTGTACTTCATTATCTCCTGGAATTTGCTCAAGTTCATGTACATTGAGTCGGTGATGTGCATCCACCAGGAAGCACAGCCTCCAATGAGCATTCAGGGTTGATCTCCTTTAGGATTGACTGGTTTGATCTCCTTGCCATCTGAGGGACTCTCAAGAGTCTTCTCTATCACCACAGTTCAAAAGCAACAATTTTTCAGTGCTCAGCCATCTTTATGGTCCAAATCTTACATCTGTACATGACTGCTTGAAAAACCAAATCTCTGGTTTTACAGATATTTGTTAGCAAAGTAAAGTGAAAGAAAATGAAAGTCATTCAGTTGTGTCTGACTCATTGCAACCCCATACAGTCCATGGCATTCTCGAGGCTAGGATACTGGAATCAGTACTCATTCCTTTCTCCAGGGTATCTTCCCAACCCAGGGATCAAACCCAAGTCTCCCACAATGCAGGCTGATTCTTTACCAGCTGATTCATCAGGGAAACTCAAGAACACTGGAGTGGGTAGCCTATCCCTTCCCCATCAGATCTTCCCAACCCAGGAATCAAACTGGGGTATCCTGCATTGCAGGTGGATTCTCTACCAGCTGAGCTACCTGGCAAAGTAAGGTCTTTGCTTTTTAATATGCTGTCTAGGATTTTCATCACTTTTCTTCCAATGAGCAAGTGTCTTTTAATTTCATGGCTGCAGTCACCCTCCTCAGTGATTTTGGAGCCAGAGAATTTGAACTCTGTCACTGTTTCCATTGTTTCCACATCTATTTACCATGAAGTGAAGAGACTGGATGCTATGATCTTAGTTTTTTGAATGCTGAGTTTTAACCTAGCTTTTTCACGCTCCTCTTTCACTGTCATAAAGAGGCTCTTGAGTTTCTCTTTGCTTTCTGCCATAAGAGTGGTGTCATCTGCATATCTGAGGTTATTGATATTTCTCCCAGAAACCTTGATTCCAGCTTTTGTTTCATCCAGCTCAGCATTTCACATGATGTACTCTGAATATAAATTAAATAAGCACGGTGACAATATACAGCCTTGAGATACTCCTTTCCCAATTTGGAACCAGTTCTATGTCTGGTTCTAACTGCTGCATCTTGACCTGCATACAGATTTCTCAGGAGGCAGGTAAGGTGGTCTGGTATTCCCATCACTTGAAGAATTTTCCAGTTTGCTATTATCCACATAGTCAAAGGCTTTAGTGTAGTCAATGAAGGAGAAGTAGATGTTTTTCTGGAATTGTTTTGATTTTTATATGATCCAACAGATGTTGGCAATTTGATTTCTCATTCCTCTGCCTCCTCTAAATCCAGATCGTACATATGGAAGTTTTCATTTCACCTAGTGTTGAATCCTATC
Source organism: Muntiacus reevesi (assembly GCF_963930625.1). NCBI lineage: Eukaryota > Metazoa > Chordata > Mammalia > Artiodactyla > Cervidae > Muntiacus > Muntiacus reevesi. The sequence goes on along the minus strand of NC_089259.1, from coordinate 37,069,188 downwards.
TTGAAGGATTTTGAGCATTATGTTACCAGCATGGGAAATGAGTGCAGTTGTGTGATATTTGAACATTCATTGACATAGTCCTTCTGTTTGATTGAAATGAAAAATGACATTTTCCAGTCCTGTGGCCACTGCTGAGTGTTCTAAATTTGTTGCCATATTGAGTGCAGTACTTTCAAAGCATCATCTTTTAGACTTGAAATAATTCAGCTGGAACTCCATCACCTCTACTGCTTTGTTGGTACTAATGCTTCCTAAGGCCCAATTGACTTTAGATTTCAGGATGTCTAACTCTAGTTGAGTGATCACACCATTGTGGTTATCTGGGTCATTAAGATCTTTTTTTGTATAGTTCTTCTGTGTATTCCTTGCCACCTCTTCTTAATATATTCTGTTTCTGTCCTTTATTGTGCCCATCTTTGCATGAAATACTCCCTTGGTATCTCTAGCTTTCTTGAAGAGATCTCTAGTCTTTTCCTTTCTATCGTTTTCTTCTATTTCTTTGTATTTTTCACTTTGGAAGTCTTTCTTATGTCTTCTTGCTATTCTTTGGAACCATGCATTCAGATGGGGATATCTTTCGTTTTCTCCATTGCCTTTCACTTCTCTTCTTTTCTCAGCTGTTTGTAAGGCTTCCTGTGACATCAGAAATATTTTGTTTTGTGGAGAGAAGTTAAATTTAGGTTATTGAATGCAGTCATTTTCAGTAATAGTTTAGGGCCGGGTATTGGATATCTTATATTTCAGTGGACATGGTTATGAATTTTATTCCAGAGGTTGTATGAAAACCTAGAATTGTTTTGGTTAAATAAATACTATAATCAGATATGTATTTTAGAAAGAACATTCTGGCAATAAATGAGATAGGGTTGAAAATGGGCTAGCTGAGTGATAAATCAGGAAGCATTTACAATGATGCTATAAAGAGGCAACATAGGATTGAAATGGCCCTGATGATTGGAATGAAGATGGAAGGATAAATGCTGAAGGATTTAAAGAAGAGTCAATGACCCATTTCTTGGCAAAATTGCTTTGCCAGCTGAGACCCTGTAAACCTATCCTGAAAACAGAAGACCTTCAAGGCGTTAATGGCAGCTTACCTGAAACCAGAAGACCTTCAAGTCCTAGATGGCAGCTTAGCACAACAGGGCTCAGGTCTGCATACACTCCATACTGCCTCACTTCCACTTTGGCCAAACATGCCACGCCTCTGAATTTCTCCATAAATTTCTTTCTAACAAGGTTCCAGCATTTGAGGATGATGATGGATTCTGTATATTTAAAAGGAAGGGGAGCTTGTCCTTAATTTAATTCCCCAGAAGTTACCATTGGTAGACATGGTTCTTTGAGAATCATACCTTTGGTGCTAACTTACCTGCATTCGAGAGGATTTCTTTGATTTATTTAATTTAGACTTAGAAAACTGTTTCCCACATAGAGGGTCAGAAACAAGTTTACCTTTAAACACAAGCCTATTTGAATTTCAGAAGTTCCTACTTTGTTAGTAATTTAAATATTAAGGCCACAAGCAAAATAATAACTAAAAATAATATACAATCTCAACTTAATTTTGTGGTCTTTTACATTTCATTTAAATATAAAACTTTGTATTCATATTATAAAGCAAAATGTTCATCCTGAATAAGGACCTAATATAACTGTCTCAGTCATATTCTTCCTGTCTTTAGGCAATGAAGCTATATGTGCAAATTATTTATATTTTGCATACAGGGAATTTATTTCTTCCTTATGTTGAAAATATTATTAGCATTTTTATTTTCAGTAAGATAAAATCTCAATTTTTACATTTTTATAATATTTACATGCTTTATGTACATGATATAACAGCAATTTATTTTGAATGAAAAGGAAGCTGGCTGGCTTCAACAATAATTTATATTATGAGCATAATTTTTATGCCTTTAAGCTTTTATTTCAAATGTATGTTTGGGGATGTACATGGTTTGTTATAGATCAAAGTATTTTACTATTTCAGAAATGTTTAGAGGCTTGTTTTTCTCCTAATTAATCTCAGAAAGTTCATTGATTGTATATCCTCTTTGACTTTCTCTTTGCAGGAAAATGGAAGCACTGATAACAAGCTTAGTTTAATTAGAGTAATGGGCTAAGACTGAATTGCTATAACAGCTGGTAGGATTTGGACTTAGCTTCTTGGAAGTGTGAATCACATAAATACTAACAACAAAGGGGTATATATAGCCAGCATATAACTAAATCAATTTGTAATACATCTAAGCCTGTTGCTCAGAGTTCTACTAGAGATTGTTTTCACAAGATAACAAAAGACATCTTACATTTTTAAAAAAGATGAAATTTGAGGTAAAGACAATAAATTTGGGTTGTTCTCTGAACTAATCACTAAATGATTAGAATTTACATCAATTTGACAATAATTAAAATATTGAAAATAATTTTATTTGATGGATTGAGCTCATTTTGACTTATATACTAGAGGAAAAAGATAAATATATGTGCATATATATAGATGTGCTAAAGAAATTCAAAAACTAGACACTAAATGGAGTTAGAAATGAGGTTATTATAAAAATAGACAGCATATATTCAATGTGTTTGCCAAGAGTGGGTCAGAATTTTGACATTGATCAAAGGACATGAGAGACAAAAAAGTCTAGCTATTTACAAAACTGACAAATATCTTAAGATTAAAAAAACCAGTTGTTTAGAAAACTTAGAAAGTGATACAATAAACAATATTCTTAACAATGTGAGAGGATTGTGTGTGCAAAATTCATAAATATAACATAAAAATGTAATACAAAAATGCAGTATAAGAACACAAGAGAATGTTTCCATAGAGTAATGCATAATGTCCCAAGGCCCAAAGCTGAATTTAATTGTAGTATGAACTTGATATTCTACCTGTATTCCTCCTCTTACCAATTTTAATATAAGAACTTTAAACTCCAGGATTTAGAATGACAACCAAAAGATGTAAGCATGATCCTATTATGAAATCTTTATTACACAGAATGAATTAGTAGTATTTTAAATCATAACCATCTTTGCCTTCGGGGACATTTAGGGGGAGGATAATCTGAGAAAGCCATGAGAAAACTTTGTGGATGATAAAAACAGTGCTTGGGATAGTGGTTACATGGATATATGTATTTGTCAAATTCATCTATACATTAACTATACATCTATACATTAACTAAACATCTATACATAACTATACATTAAAATGGGCACATTTTTATATATGTAAATTATAACCCAATAAAAAATTCATATGAGATGGCAGAGTAGAAGGACATGTGCTCAACTTCTCCTGAGAGAACTGCAAAATTGAAACTCGCTGATGAACAACCATTGACAATAGAATGTTGGATCACACCAAAAAAAGATAGCCCACGTGCAAGGGCAAAGGAAAAGCCCCAACAAGATGGTAAGAGGGGTGAAGTCACATTTAGAATCAAACCCCATACCTGCCAGAGATGCTTGGAGGACTCAAATGAAACCTTGTGTTCACCAGGACCCAGAGGCCCACAGAGACTGAGCCAGACCTGCCTTTGAGTGTTTGAGTGTTCCTGTGGAGGCACGGGTCTGCAGTGGCCTTCCATGGGGACCTGGGCTCTGGCTGCAGCAGACCCGGGTCATGCAGCATGTGACATAAGCCCTCATGGAGGAGATTGCCATTAGCCCCACCATAGAGTCACCGAGTAGACAAACCACAAACTGCAGGACAATTATACCAAAAAATTTCTTATACTGTTAGAAAGTTCTAGGACCCACAGCAGATTTCCCAACCTGGAGATCTGGCAAAGGGACTAAGAGCCCCCAAGGAATTTGACTTTGGAGGCCAGTGGGATTTGATTATAGAACTTACACAGGACTGGGGAAACAGGCTCTCAGAGGACACAAACAAAACATTATGTGCACCAGGAGCCAGGAGAAAGGAGCAGTGTCCCCACAAGAGACTGAGCCAGACTTGCCTGCAAATGTCCAGAGGTGGAGACCCAGCTCCAGTTTGGCCTCAGGTCAAACAATGGGGAGGGAACATAGCCCTGTCCTTCAACAGAAAATTGGATTAAAGATTTACTGAATATGACCCCTGCCTATCAGAACAAGACCCAGTATCCCCAACAGTCAGTTTCTTCCATCAAGAAGCTTCCATAAACATCTTACCCTTATTGATCAGAGGGCAGACAGAATGAAAACCACAATCACAGAAAACTAACCAAACTGATAACATGGACAATAGCCTTGTCTAACTCAAAGAAACTATGAGCCATGCCCTGTAGGGCCACCCAAGATGGATAGATTATCTTAGACTGGTGGAGAGTTCTGACAAAATGTGGTCCACTGGAGAATAGAATGGTGAAACACTTCAATATTCTGTCCTTGAGAACCCCATGAACAGTATGAAAAGGCAAAAAGATATGACACTGAAAAATAAACCCCCCAGTTCAGTAGGTGCCCAATATGCTACTGGAGAAGAATGGAGACATAACTACAGAAAGAATGAAGAGACAGAGCCAAAGCAAAAAACACCCAGTTGTGGATGTGACTGGTGACGGAAAAAGTCCAATGCTGTAAAGAACAGAATTTCATAGGAAGCTGGAATTTTAGGTCCATAAATCAAGGCAAATTGGAAGTGGCCATCAGGAGATGGCTAGAATGAACATCAACATTTTAGAAATCAGTGAACTAAAATGGCCTGGGATGGGTGAATTTAATTCAGATGACCATTATATCTACTACTGTGGGCAAAAATCCCTTAGAAGAAATGGAGTAGCCCTCATAGTCAACAAAAGAATTCAGAATGCAGTACTTGGGTGTAATCTCAAAAATGACACTGATCTCTGTTTCCAAGGCAAATCTTTCAATATCTCAGTGATCCAAGTCTATGCCCCAGTCACTAATGCCGGAAATGTTGAAGTTTAACCATTCTATAAGGACCTATAAGACCTTCTGGAACAAATACCAAAAAAAAAAAAGAAAGAAAGAAAAAAAGATGTCCCTTTCATTATAGGGGACTGGAATGCAAAAGAAGGAAGTCAAGAAATACTTGGAGTAACAGGCAAGCTTAGCCTTGGAGTACAAAATGAAGCAGGGCAAAGGCTAAAATAGTTTTGCTAAGAGAATGCACTGATCATAGTAAACACCTTCTTCCAACAACACAACAGACAACTCTACACATGGACATAACCAGATGGCCTATACCAAAATCAGACTGATTATATTCTTTGCAGCTGAAGATGGAGAAACTCTATACAGTCAGCAAAAAAAAAAAAAAAAAAAAAAAAAAAAAACCAGGGGCAGACTGTGGCTCAGATCATGAACTCCTTTTTGCAAAATTCAGACTTAATTTGAAGAAAGTAGGGAAAACATCCAGACCATTCAAGTGGGACCTAAATCAAATCCCTTTTGATTATACAGTGGAAGTGACAAATAGAGTCAAAGATAAGATCGTATAGACAGAGTGCCTGAAGAACTACGGACAGAGGTTCGTGATATTGTACAGAAGGCAGTGATCAAGAACATCCCCAAGGGGAAAAAAAAATGCAAAAAGGCAAAATGGTTGCTTGAGAAGTTCTTACAAGTAGCTGAGAAAAGAAGAGAAGCTAAAGGTAAAGAAGAATAGGAAAGATATACCAATCTGGGTACATAGTGCCAAAGAACAACTAGGAGAGATAGGAAAGGCTTTCTCGGTGATCAGTGCAAAGAAATAGAGGAAGACAATAGAATGGGAAAGACGAGAGATCTCTTCAAGAAAATTAGATATACCAAGGGAACATTTAATGCAAAAATGGGCACAATAAAGGACAGAAGTGGTATAGACCTAACAGAAGCAGAAGAGATTAAAAAGAGGTGGCACGAATACACAGAAGATATGCAAAAAAGATCTTCTTGACCCAGATAATCACGATGGCATGATCACTCACCTAGAGCCAGACATCCTGGAATGTGAAGTCAAGTGGGCCTTAGGAAGCATCACTATGTACAAAGCTAGTGGAGGTGATAGAATTCCAGTTGAGCTATTTCAAATCCTGAAAGATGATGCTGCGAAAGTGCTGCACTCAATATGCCAGCAAATCTGGAAAACTTAGCAGTGGCCACAGGACTGGAAAAGGTCAGTTTTCATTCCAATCACTAAGAAAGGCAGTAACAAAGAATGCTCAGACTACCACACAATAACACTCATCTCACATGGTAGCAAAGTAATGCCCAAAATTCTCCAAGCCAGACTTCAACATTATGTGAACCGAGAACTTCCAGATGTTCAAGCTGGTTTTAGAAAAGGCAGAGGAACCAGAGATCAAATTGCCAACATCTGTTGGGTCATATAAAAAGCGAGAAAAATCCAGAAAAGCATCTACTTCTGCTTTATTGACTATTTCATTGTGCAGATCAAAACAAACTGTGGAAAATTCTTAGAGATGAGAATACCAGACCACCTTATCTGCCTCCTGAGAATCTCTATGCAGGTCAGGAAGCAACAGTTAGAACCAGATATGGAACACATACTGGTTGCAATTTGGGAAAGGAGTATGTCAAGGCTATATACTGTCATGCTGCTTATTTAATTTATATGCAGAGTACATCATGGGGAAAACCAGGCTGCATGAAGGACAAGACAGAATCAAGATTGCCAGGAGAAATATCAATAACCTCAGATATGCAGGTGACAATTACCCTTATGGAAGAAAACAAAGAGGTACTCAAGAACCTCTTGATGAAATGAAAAGAGGCGAGTAAACAAACGGACTTAAAACTCAACATTCAAAAAACAAAAATCTTGGCGTCTGGTCCCATCACTTCATGGCAAATTGATGAGGAGACAATGGAAACAATAATAACATTATTTTCAAGGGCTCTAAAATCACTGCAGATGTTGACTGCAGCCATGAAAGTAAAAGATGCTTGCTCCTTGGAAGAAAAGCTATGACCAACCTAGAGAAAGTATTTTAAAGAAGAGTCATTACTTTGCCCACAAAGGTCCATCTAGTCAAAGCTATGGTTTTTCCAGTGGTCATGTATGGATGTTACAGTTTGACCATAAAGAAAGTTTAGCATCTAAGAATTGATACTTTTGAACTGTGGTATCGGAGAAGACTCTTGAGAGTTCCTTGGACTGCAAAGGATATCCGACCATTCAATCCTAGCAGAAATTAGTCCTGAATATTCATTGGAAGGACTGATGCTGAAGCTCAAGCTGAAGCTGCAATACTTGGATCACCTAATGAGATGAACTGACTCAGTGCAAAAGCCCCTGATGCTGGGAAAGATTGAAGGCAGGAGGAGAATGGAACTACAGAGCGTGAGATGGTTGGATGGCATCACCGATTGGACGGGCATGAGTTTGAGCAAGCTTGGCAGTTGGTGATGGACAGGGAAGCCCAGCGTACTGCAGTCCATTGGATCACAAAGAGTGGGACACAACCAAGTGACTGAACTGAAAGTGATTTAAAAACACAGCTCCATGTGTACTAATTTAATCTATCTTGACTTATTTTCTACTGTGACACACTTTTTTTATATCATAATATACTGTATTATGTTGTAATTGTTTTATCCTCTTCACATTTAAAATTCAAACATCATGTTTTTTTTGCTTTCTATCCTATTCCTAGTGGCTGACTCATAATTTTTTAATGAAAATAGATTATGAGATCCTCAGGATTCTATTTTCAGAGATTAACTGAAGCATTTTGGCTATGAAAAGTGTCTTCATTTAAAAGTTAGGAAGATAAATTCCCTGCAACTTAACTTCAAATGCCTTTGATTTCCAGAAGAGTAAAACATTTATAGGATTACAACTACACAACTGTATGCTTATCTGTCTATACTGAATGGATGTGTTCAATAGTGTATCACAGTATTAGCTTAATGAAACAGGTGGGCTTTATGAATGTAATTTGGTATATATATGTGCTACACAGACTACACTGAACAGAGTCAAATTGGCATATTTTGTGTATTGTTATCATAACTTTTCTATCATTTTTTACTTAATAAAAATGGCAATAATTTATCATTGAACTTAATGGTCCCTTTAAATATTTATCTACCTTTCACTTCTCTGCCATGTAAAGATCTATGATATTACATTTTCAAGGTAACAAGGAGGAGTATATTTCTAGGCAATCCTGGTGACTGTGTTAGACCAGAGAGTAGCCTCATCACCAGTAACTTTACAATGATGGTTTCACCTAAGAGAGACAGAATGGAATGTTGTGGGTCTAAAGGGAGGGAATTCTTGAGTATTGTAATCTGTCTGAGCTTCAGGTTTGTTATTTTTAAAATATAGAAATTGAGTTAAATGGTCTTAAATTTGTAATTTAAATATCTCTATAATTGTTATTTTATCAGTTTTTTTAAGAAGTCAAACTAAAAATTAGAATATGATATGAAATTTGAAGAATGAGATTATCTTTTAAACACTTAGGATGAGATGATAATGACTTTGAAAAAAATTTTTCTCATATATGTCTCAGAAATGTCTCTACTGGATGCACAAGTAATATGTTAAAAATGGCCCACTGAATAATTTTCTCTCAACTTAATTTTCTCACAACTTATTGTGAATAATAACTCACTGTGAATAATTTTCTCACAACTTACTCTTTGGATCACAAACAAACTGTGAAAAATTCTTCAAGAGATGGGAGTACCGGACCATCTGACCTGCCTCCTAAGAAATCTGTATGCAGGCCAGGAAGCAACAATTAGAACTGGACATGGAACAACATTGCTGATACATGTCAATGTGTGACAAAACCACTACAATATTGTAAAGTAATTAGCCTCCAATTAAAATAAATAAATTAAAAAAAAAGAAAGCTGAGCACCGAAGAATTGATGCTTTTGACCTGTGATGTTGGAGGAAACTCTTAAGAGTCCTTTGGACTGCAAAGAGATTCAACCAGTCCATCCTAAAGGAAATCAGTCCTGAATATTCATTGGAAGGACTGATGCTGATGCTGAAACTCCAATACTTTGGCCACCTGATATGAAGAACTGAAAATTTTGAAAAAATCCTGATGCTGGGAAGGATGGAAGACAGGAGAAGGGGAAAGCAGAGGATGAGATGGTTGGATGGCATCACCGACTCAATGGGCATGAGTTCGAGTAAACTCTGGGAGTTGGTGATGGACAGGGAGGCCTGGCACGCTGCAGTCCATGGGGTTGCAAATAGTCAGACATGACTGAGCAATTGAACTGAACTGAAGTAATACACAGAACTATGACTTTTTTGATTGTACATATTTTTTCCTTCATATTTTTCTTAAAATCCAGCACAATAACTACACTTTAGTAATAGTTCCTCAATAGCTATTCATTGTCACAGAAGACAGAATTGAGAAAAAAAAATCATTGTCATTTGTACTATTAGAGAGTTACCTCTTTTATGACTATGTTATAAACATTTTATAGTAAACATTGAATACTTAACATTAAACAAGATCATTAAAAATAATAAATTAAAAACCTGTGTGCTTTAATAGATATTGTTGCTTCAGCCCCAAAGTCTCTTCCTCATGATTTTGGGTAAGGCTTTCAATATTAATAGCCTGTATACACACAGAATTTCTTAGCAGATGGATATACTTTGCAGTATACAGTACTTTATTAATTATTCAATAATTTGTAAGTCTAGTTACAGAATCAAAAATGTCATTAATCATTAATACTGTTTGCTTAAATGCATTAGAGTAAGTATTTATTTCTCACAACAGAAACACCAAAAGTATAGATTACCTCTGTTTAAAAATAGTTTCTCATTTCAAGCATTGAAAGTCAGTTCATGTTTAGTCCTCAAAGTTGTATTTTATCACAGGAATATTGTCTCCAGTCTGTCCTTTAAATGAATCAATTTAAATGGCTATTTAAATTATTTTCTAACATTTTATATATACTTTTCATTGGAAATTTTGTCCAAAGATAATATCTTTAAACTATAGTTCAAAAAAAATAGATTAGATACTCCTCTTTGAGTCTTATGGGCTTCTCTGATGGCTCAGGTGGTAAAGAATCTGCCTGCAATGTGGGAGACCCAGGTTAGAACCTGGGTTGGGAAGATACCCTGGAAAACAGAAAGCTACCCACTTCAATATACTTGCCTGGAGAAGTCCATGGTCAGAGGAGCCTGGTGGGCTACAGTCAGTCCGTGGGGTTGCAAAGAGTCAGACATGACTTGCACCTTCACTAGCACTTACAGTCTTATAAATATGCAAATGCTTTCTAATGAATAAAAGGGTCAGGAATTTGAAGGCTATGACCTAGGAACTGAGGTAAAGGCAAAGTATTAGAATAAGGAAGAATTGGCATTATTTAGGCTAAGTGCTTCAGTTTATTGAAATATATAGAAAATTGAGACCAAGTGACACTGTGGCTAGTTCAAGTTCACAAATCTAATTAGAATAAGAGTTAATACTAGAAATAGAAGTCCAAACTCCTTGGCAGTGGTCGGCTAAAGCATTACACTATTATACAATCTGTATAATGTAACTTCAAACCCACTCTGCTTGAATTGTGTAATTATCTAAAATCACTTTGCTTACAAAAACATAAACTTAGGGTAAATTGTTTTGCTTTTTTCTAGAAGTGTAATCTGTTTCTTAAATGCCAGACCAGAATCAATGAGAACATAGCACTTGTGACCACAAGGAAGAAATTTTGTGCAAATTTGTACAAAACTTCAATTTTGAAATTTTATTTTTATTTTCATAACAATAAAATACAACAAAATAATTTTGAAAATATTAGGTAAGATGTATTATTTTTAAAATATTTTTTCATTAGGTCAGTGGTGAAAATAACAAAGCCTATAAATCTTTAATCAATTTAATTTTCTGAAAAGTCATGGGATTAAATATGATTCTGGGAAAAACTAACTAATAAAGTAAATTTTTTCTCCAGTATTTTTTCTCCACTTATTCTAACTTGTTCATACTTCCTCTGGGCTTCTTTAAGGTATTCTTCTTATCACTGACACACTCCATTCCTTCTCTAATCTCTACCATGTGGTAAAGATCCTAAGGCACATCTCTGGATCATTACTGATCCCCTGTAGAACAAATCAATAAAGGAGCCTCAAGAAATAAGGCGAGTTCTTTAGAAGTTCTGACATTATCACAGGAATTTGGTAAGGTGAAATAAATATGAACAGACAAAATCTATCTATACACATATGTCTATACATATATACAGGTAGAAGATGATAGATTAGATGATAAATAGACAGACATAGATAGGTTTTTACAAATCATATAACTCAAAAGCTGTAAGAAGGAAAAAAAAAAGTAAATTTGACAGAACATTAGTATTGTATAGTCAGGGTTTAGAAAGACTTGCCTGAGATGCTTTAGCAAAGAACAGGAACTTAATTTGTAAAAAAAGACCCAGGGAAAAACTCCAGAAAAGTTCAAAGTATTACACAGTATATTTTCTGGAAGCACACACTATATCTATAGGTTATCCAGTTTATGGCTTATTTCAACTAGTTAAAAATGCTTAAAATGAGAATTCAAGAGCTAATTGTACATTCTGCTTGAAAGGACTAATTAGAAAAACAACATATTAAGTACTCAGAATCTTCTTGAAATAATCAAATGTGTGAAATCTCATCAAATTTTAAAGTGCTTAACAAATTTCTCAGCAAAGTGTTCACACAGTAGCATAAAAAATGTCATTTAAGTTCTTTGACTGATTTTAGACCTATTGTGATATGATTGGTTTTTAGCATGGGCTTCCTTGGTTGCTTAGACGTTAAAAATCTGCCTGCAATGTGGGACAACCAGGTTCGATCCCTGAGTTGGGAAGATTCCCTGGAGAAGAGCATGGCAACTCACTTCAATATTCTTGCCTGGAGAGTCCCCATGGAGAGAAGAGCCTGGTGGGCTACATTCCATGAAGTCACAGAGTCAAATGCGACTAAGCACAGCACAGAAACATCTCGTTTATTTCTGGAATTCCTACCAGGCAGCAGCAAAGATACTGAAAACTAGTTCTTAAACTAATTAAAACTTATGTGGTTCTTTCAAGCTTTTACCAACCACATAAACCTAGTTACTATTTAGTTACCAGTAGTGAGTAAGCAGCACAGAATGAGGTTTCTGTCTTTCTTGGTGTCAGAAATAATTTCATCACTATGTTTGCTCTTTTTCATGTGGTGAGTCTTATGCAGTCTACAAAATAGAAATCCTCAGCGAATAAGTTCAAAACATTTGATTAGTTTCAATTTACTTTTGGACTTCCCAGATGGCTCAGCAGTAAAGAAAATAATTTGTATTCAATGCAGGAGACCTAGGTTCGACCCTTGGATCATGAATACCACCCCCACCATCCCCCCAAGAAGGAAATGGCAACTCGTTCCAGTATTCTTGCCTGAGAAATCAATCTCCTGGACAGAGGAGTCTGGGAGGCAACAGTCCATGGGGTCACAAAAAAGTCAGACGCGACAGCGGCTAAACAAGTTTAGTTTTTCTTGGTAATCAGAAATCATGATTATTTGTGCCCTACTGGCAGAAGTGAAGAGGAACTCAAGAGCCTTTTGATGAAAGTGAGAGGAGAGTGAAAAAACTGGCTTGAAACTCAACATTTAAAAAACTCAACATAAAAAACCGGATGGGCATCCGGTCCCATCACTTCAGGGCAAATAGGTGGGGAAACAATGGAAACAGTGACAGACTTTATTTTTGGGGCTCCAAAATCACTGCAGATCGTGACTACAGTCGTGAAATTAAAAGACGCTTGCTCCTTGGAAGAAAAGCTATGATCGACCTACACAGTATATTAAAAAACAGAGACATTACTTTGCCAACAAAGGTCCGCCTAGTCAAGCCATTGTTTTTCCAGTAGTCATGTATGGATGTGAGAGTTGGACCATAAAGAAAGCTGAGTGCCAATGAATTAATGTTTTGGAACTGTGCTGTTGGAGAAGACTCTTGAGAGTCCCTTGGACTGCAAGGAGATCAAGCCAGTCAATCCTAAAGGAAATCAATTCTGAATATTCATTGGAAGGACTGATGCTGAAGCTGAAGCTCCAATACTTCGGCCAGCTGATGCAAAGAGCCGACTCATTAGAACAGACCCTGATGCTGGACAAGATTGAAGGCAGGAGGAGAAGGGGATGACAGAGGATGAGATTCTGGAAGGCATCACTGACTCAATGGACATGAATTTGAGCACTCTCTGGGAAATCGTGAAGGACAGGGGAGCCTGGCATACTGCAGTTTATGGGATCACAAACAGTCAGACATGATTGAGTGACTGAACAACAACAAAAGAAATCACGTTTCTCAGATTATCACTGTTTCATATTTCAATAGCAAGCTTTTTATTTTTTGAATTGTTCAATAAAAACTATCAGTTTTTGTTTGACAGATCATTAAAATAAGTACATTTCAAACTTTAGTTGTATTTGTATGATTTATTACAATATAGGATTAGGCAATGGCAACCCACTCCAGTACTCTTGCCTGGAGAACCCCAGGGACAAAGGAGCCTGTTGAGCTGCTGTCTATGGGGTCACACGGAGTCGGACACGACTGACGTGACTTAGCAGCAGCAGCAGCAGCATTACAGTATAAAATAGCAGAGTTGATGAATTCTAATAGTATGTTTGGAATGTGGGAATAACAATTTCAGTGATGATGAATAACTAAAGATAGTATCCATCCACTGGATAAGAAGATCCTCTGAGTTTTCGCTAAGCATTCTCAATATGCACTAGTCCAACTTGCTGAGCCTTAGTCTGCCAGCTACTCTAGACACTGAGGCTGGATAATTGGCACTGCTAGTTGCCTTAAAAACCATTACCTGTCAATTCTTAGGCCTCAAGGTAGCAAGCAATAGTGTTCATTGTACACAGTTGTTATCAAACTAGTAAATAAAATCTATGCATCTAGAGAGTTTCTCTAAATTAAAGCACACACACACAGTAAAGGAAAATTAATGAATTTGAATTGGGGCGGAAGAAAACATTTGCTTACATAGTAAACCCCTTTGAAAACTCTTTATGTGTTCCCAGACAAGTAACAGTACACTTACACTTTGCAAAAGAAGCCATGCTACTCAAACTTCTAAAACACCTCTCTAGGTTTCCTTTAAGAAGATAATGGAACAAGGTTTTATTTTGTAATCGATATTCTTGTTAAAAAGACATTATGACTTTATGGAACTCAGTTAAAAGAACCCCTTAGTAAAGTAACTGAAAAAGATCTGATACCTGACTCTTCCTTTACTCTTAATTTAAGATGGAAACATCAAAGTTGCAAGCCCTCAAGCAGTAGCAAAAGTCAAGTGCTATCATTAGACTACAAAGCAGTCTTTGTAAATTATTAACTTTCCAACTGCAGCATCAAGGTAGCTTCTACATAGAGTCATAAATATTAAACAGTCAAGGAGGTATTTAAAACATATAAAATACATAAAAATATTATTTTAAGGAGTTTCAAATCATGACTTTTTAGATTTTCTAATTTGGAATTATCAACCACTGGAAATATTCACCACAGTTAACTGTGGCATCTTTTGCATTGCTGGAGTACATTTCAGCTTCATTCAGAATCAAGGAAGCATTCATACCTGGGAGAGGTGAAGATTCCATCCTCAAAGATTTCCATCTACTAATTTCATAAGCATATGTAACTTGATGGTAACCTGCAACATGTGTAGTGATGTGAATTTTTTATTTTTCAGACATTAAGAATAAAGGGATCTGCATTAATCTCTTACTCTTGTGAATGCTTCTGAGTCCTTAAGAATTTTAGTTATTTTGTCAATTTGTTTTGTGGCATTAGACTTAATCTGATGGCAGCCTTCTTATATTGCATGAAGTGGCCCCATTGGGAACAAGAGGAAGCTTCTCTTTAAATGAAGCATTAGATCCTTTTCCTTCCAGACTTATTCTGCTTTTTTAAATCATACTACATGATTAGTATGGATTTGGATGGTGGCAAAAAATTGCCTTCTCTTCAGGGACATTACACATTTGTAGAAGCATCTCTCCTTTTGGTTTTCTAGAACATAGTCCCAGAAGTAAAAATCACTGAACAGCATCTCCATACATAAGATTTCCTGCATCACTTCCTTGTTTCATGACAAATCTTTGAGGAATCCAGAAACCCATAAAGGGTCATCTTCTTACAGATTATGTTTCTGTTGCATTTTTTGCCCTTTACTGCATGTGGAAGTGAACATTGACATCATAAGTTCAATAATATTTGATATTGGTTGACAGATGAGATTCTGGGAGTTAAGGCTATATATAAAAATTAAATATTCTTTCTCTAAACTTCTACATTCTTTGTGCTATTTAAGTGGATCCTTTCTAGACTGGGATTATTAACTTGATGCTTCATTACATGAAATAAATTTAGTTATTTATTTTATGATATTAAATATTTGTATTTTAAAAGGCATTTTTATTATTTAAATGATAAAAAAATTGAAAATGCTTGCAATCTGGCTTTCTTGTACAATAATATGTTGTTAGAGGAATTGGAAAAGGACTTGGACAATATAACTAAAATTCAGAAAACACTGGCTTCTATATCTAGTGACATTTACTTGCCAATTGTTTGACTAGAATAAATCACTTATCGTCTGAGTTTAGGTCCATCTTTAATATTGGACCTAAACTTTGTAAATTAGGCCAAATATGACAATGTGAGAGTATACAATGGTTTCTTCTCTCAGCTAAGTTACTTTGAGGAATCACAGTTGGAGAATGTATAGAATGAACATATACTGGGTTACCTAAGAAATAAATGGATATGTATGGGTATCATCAAAGATAAATGTATTAGATCCCAAAGGGGGAAAAAAAAATTCTGCTGACTTCATACACCATAATAAATAGTTTCATTGGTTTTCAAAATATGTGGAAGATAACACATGTATAAATTCTAAAAAACTGGGGTATTTGAGATCTATTGATTTTACTCCTTTAAATATGAAAATAAATATACAAACCCAAACTTTGTGTGCCATTTATATGAACATAAAGGGAAATTTTTTCAGAATCATTTTTTTTTTTTTTTTGCATTAAGAAAACTTAAAGCCTAGGAGAGGGCATTAAATCATCTAAATATCTTCTTCAAAGGCAAGGCATAAAAGAATCAGGCCAAGATATGCGTCATTTGATAGCATAGTTGCCACCATCATTATTCCTAATTATTCTTGACATTTTGTCCATTATACCACAAGGCTCCTCAGAGGATAGAAATAATAAGCTGGAAGTGAAGACTAGCTAATTATCTATATTGTAAAAAAAAGTTGTGATATTGTAGATGAAACATCAATTATGTAAATTGGTGATAAACCTTGACAGTAGAAATATATCTTGGAAATGACTCTTAAGCTCAAGTTTAGAAATCTTGTCCCCATCTCTTTCTTCTCCTCTATAAATGAGTAAAGTCTCATTTGCAACAAGAAATATATATACGCAGGAGTAGTATGAATGAATTGCACCACAGGAAACTACTTTGCAAAATATAATCACCTTTTAAGCCTGCATATATAGAGTTTCTTTTTTAGTTGATTATTTATGTGGGGTAATTATACACACACACACACACACACACACAGAGGCTTCCCAGGGGGCCCTAGAGGTAAAGAATCTGCCTACCAATGAAAAAGACACAGGAGATTCAGGTTTGAGTCCCAGGTAGAGAAAATACCCTGAGGGAGAAAATGCCAACATGTCCCAGTATTCTTGCCTGGAAAATTCCATGGACAGAGTAGACTGGTGGGGTATAGCCCATGGACACAACCGAATGCACACACCACACACACAGCCCAGAAGTATATATGCATTGTTCGTGTCTACCTTGAAAAGCAATAGCCATTTCTTAGGATTTGTTCATATTAACAAGAAAATGCTGGTTAATTTCATAAACATAGCAGTAAATTTTTGTATATACTTAACCTAGAATTTTAAGTTTCCCAGGTTATGCAGGGGTAAAGAATCTGCCTGCCAATGAAGGTGACTCAAGAAACATGGGTTCAATCCCTGGGTCGAGAAGATCCCTTAGAGTAGGTTATGGAAACCAGTTCCAATATTCATGCTTGGAAAATTCCATAAACAGAGGAGCCAGGCAGGCTACAGTTCATGGAGTGGCAGAGTCAGACACAACTGAGCATACACTCACACACAGAATTTGAGCCATATTATACTATTGGGATGGAGAAGGAAATGGCAAACCACTCCGGTGTTCTTGCCTGGAGAATCCCAGGGATGGCGGAGACTGGTGGACTGCCATCTATGGGGTCGCACAGAGTTGGACACGACTGAAGCGACTTAGCAGCAGCAGCAGGAGCAGCAGCATACTATTGGGATATGAATGTGGTTACCATAAAAGTCATTTGCCTTGGAACTTTACCAAGACATTCTTAGGCAAAGATTAACTTATGGAAAGAATTGGCTTACCTACCATACTGGAAAAGGTCAGTTTTCATTCCAAGCCCAAAGAAAGGCAATGCCAAAGACTGTTCAAACTACCATACAATTGCACTCATCTCACACACTAGCAAAGTAATGCTCAAAATTCTCCAAGCCAGGCTTCAACAGTATATGAACCATGAACTTCAAGATGTTCAAGCCAGATTTAGAAAAGACAGAGGAAGCAGAGATCAAATTGCCAACATCCATTGGATCACTGAAAAAGCAAGAGAGTTCCAGAAAAAAACATCTACTTCTACTCTAATGATTATGCCAAAACCTTTGACTGTTTGGACCACAACAAACTGTGGGAAATTCTTAAAGAGTTTGGAATACCAGACCACCTTACCTGCCTCCTGAGAAATCTGTATGCAGGTCAAGAAGCAACAGTTAGAACTGGACATGGGACAACAGACTGATTCCAAACAAGGAAAGGAGTACATCAAGGTTGTATATTGCCACCCTGATTATTTAACTTATATGCAGAGTACATCATGCCAAATGCTGGAGAAAGCTGGAGGAAGCACAAGCCAGGATCAAGATTGCCAGGAGAAATATCAATAACCTCAGATATGCAGATGACACCACCCTTATGGCAGAAAGTGAAGAAGAACTAAAGAGCCTCTTGATGAAAGTGAAAGAAGAGAGCTAAAAAATTGGCTTAAAGCTCAGCATTCAAAAAACTAAGATCATGGCATCCATTCCCATCGCTTCAAGGCAAATAGATGGGGAAACAATGGAAACAGTGACATACTTTCTTTTCTTGGGCTCCTAAATCACTGCAGATGGTGACTGCAGCCATGAAATTAAAAGATGCTTGCTCCTTGGGAGAAAAAACTATGACCAGTCTTGATAGCATATTAAAAAGCAGATACATTACTTTACCCACAGAGGTCTATCTAATCAAAAACTATGGTTTTTCTAGTAGTCATGTATGAATGTGAATGTTGGACAATAAAGAAAGCAGAGCACCAAAGAATTGATGCTTTTGAACTATGGTGTTGGAGGAGACTCTTTAGAGTCCCTTGAACTACAAGGAGATCCAACCAGTTCATCCTAAAGGGAATCAATCCTGAATATTCTTTGGAAGGACTGATGCTGAAGCTGAAACTCCAATGCTTTGCCCACCTGATGGGAAGAACTGACTCATTGGAAAAGACCCTGATGCTGGAACTGATTGAATGCAGGAGGAGAAGGGGCCTACAGAGGAGGAAATGGTTTTATCACATCACGGACTCAATGGACATAAATTTGAGCAATCTCCGGGAGTTGGTGATGGACTGGGAAATCTGGCATGTTGCAGTCCATCAGGTCACAAAGAGTTGGACATGACTGAGTGACTGAACTGAACTGAACTGAACTGATCAAACTGGAAATAAAGTTGGTGCTTATATATAATCTTATAACAAAAAACTCAAAAGTTATGATTATCCTTGTTTTACTGGGGGGATTTCCTGATAATTCAATGGTAAAGAATCCACATACAATGCAGGAGACTCAGCAGATGTGGGTTCAATCCCAGGGTTGGGAAATCCCCTGGAGGGGGAAATGGTGACCTGGTATTCGTGCCTGGAAGTCCCATGGGAAAAGGAGTTTGGTGGGCTACAGTCCACAGGGTGGTTAAGAGTCAGACATGACTTAGTGACTAAACAACATAAATTAAGTTAGTGAATACAGCAAAGTGTCTGGGTTTTTGGTTTGTTTTGTTTAGAAGATTTCTAAATAAAGGAGAAATCTTATCAGCCGGAACAATCCCATCAACCACCTGTACCTACAGCTGGGAAAATATAACACACCAAATGTGGTCAGACTCAAGTCCCAGTCTGTCCTGTGGACCTCTCGGTCAGTGGTAGCATCTCAACCAGATGAAGTACTTCTAATTCAGTAAGCATATTGACATGGAAGTTGGGTGAGTATTTTGGTTGTGCTTCCCAGGTGGCTCAGTGATAAAGTGTCTGTCTGGTACTTTATTAGAGATTTAGGAGATCTGATCTCTGGGTTAGGGGAGATACCCTGAAGGAGGAAATGGAAACCCACTTTATTATTCTTGCCTAGAAAATTCCATGGACAGAGGAACTTCATGGATTACAGCCCGAAGGGTTACACAAATTTGGACACAACCTAGCGAATGAGCATGCAAACATTTTGGTTGCTCAATGAGAAGGTGGGAGAACTAGTGGGATTTGTTTGTGGACAGGGATACTCATTTAGAGACCATTCTGTAAAAGATAATTGCCCCAAACTGCATATTATTTGTTTTGGGTTCTCAAGGCAAAATTCGATGTACATATAAAATTATAGGATATCAATTTTCATTTACTTGTAGCTAAAAGTGAAAAAAAAACACTTTACACTGTTGATATGCAGAATAATATAAATGTGAATAGTTATAAAAGTGAATAAGTATGTATATGTGACCCCATTGACTGCAGCATGCCAGGCTTCCTTGTTCATCACCAACTTCTGAGCTTGCTCAAACTCATGTCCATGGAATTGATGATGCCATCCAACCATCTTATCCTCTGTCTTCCCCTTCTCCTTGTGCCTTCAATCTTTCCTAGCATCAGGTCATTTTCCAGTGAGTCAGTTCTTCCCATCAGGTGATTAAAATATTGGAGTTTCAACATCAGTTCTTAGAATGAATATTCAGTACTGATTTCCTTTAAAATTGACTGACTTGATCTTCTAGTCCAACACACTCTCAAGAGTATTCTCCAATGCCACAGTTCAGAAGCATCAGTTCCTCAGTGTTCAACATTTTTTTATAGTCAAACTCTCATATCCACACATGACAAATGGAAAAACCATAGATTTGACTAGATAGACCTTTGTCAGCAATGTCTCTTCTTCTTAATATGCTGTCTAGATTGGTCATAACTTTTCTCCCAAGGATCAAGCGTCTTTTAATTTCATGGCTGCAGTCACCATCTGCAGTGATTTTGGAGCCCAAGAAAAGAAAGTCTGTCACTGTTTCCATTGTTTCCCCATCTATTTGCCATGAAGTGATGGTACCTGATGCCAATGATCTTCATTTTTCAAATGTTGAGTTTTAAGTCAAGCTTTTCACTCTCCTCTTTCACTTTCATCAAAAGGCTCTAGTTCTTTGCTTTCTGCCGTAACGGTGGTGTCATCTGTGCCTGGCAATCTTAATTACAGCTTGTGCTTCATTCAACCATATAACTCAGATTTCCTGATAGGGGTTTATAGTAAAGCATAAAAGTAATATTTGAAGCTTTTTTGCTTTAGAAAAGCAAATATCTATGAAGTTATACATATGTGATAATGAGTATACTCCTAACTAATCAGTAAAGTTTAGTGATAGATTTATCAGGACATTTCTTTGATTAACTTCAGGGTAAAAGAATGGTGAAGGCTTTTACTGCCGCTGTTGCTGTTTTTGCATTTCTTTTCTTTTTCCTGGAGGCAAAACCCCTTTTGCTTGACTTGTTCAGGAGAATTGCATCAGTGATGGTTCAGTCAGAGAGGCAGACTTTGCATATATATGTGCAAACACAGGCTTACAAACAGAAACAGGGTTTATTAAGGGATTTGACCTTTTGTGATTGTGTGATCTGGTTAAGAGATTCTCTAAGATTGTTATCTTCACATCCTATACTGGAGGTTAAGCTCTGCAGAGTAGGTTGACACATTTCAAAGCCACTTCAATTTTCAATGAAACAATGAACTGTGTCTCCTCCTCTGAAACTTGAATGATGTATCCAAGCTATGCTCATAGACTAGGATTATATTCTGAATAGGTGTGTGTTGCATGATTTGTAATAGGCCAACATCAGGCAATGTAAATATGACATGAGTTGTAAATGGTTATATAAATCTGAGTAAACATATTCTTAACTCCCAAATATACAGCTAATACCTATAGAACATATTCCTTAGGGAGTAAATTAATTTAATGAAACATGTTATTTTGATTCATTTAAAATTCAGTGGCTAATGTAATACATGGACTGCTTAAGCAACAGAATATGACAAGCAATGCAGTACTTCTGATTAATGCACTTCCTTGTTGTTCTAATCTACATCAGAAAAGCATTAATCAGCTTTGCTTCATGGCTTTCTAGGCCTTGTTGAAATTATAAAATGATTAGTCATTATTAATATTATAAAATATTAACATTCCAAAATATTAGTAATACTACTTGCATTCTTAAGAAAACAATATTTTGAATATCAGAAATGTGCAGTTAAGTGCATTTTTAGATATACACATGTGTTTATCTTTGGTTACCAGTTACAGAATTCAAGAGTTTTAGTTGATGGTGTGTGTTCCATGCAGGCAAATTAAGTTCAGTCGCTCAGTTGTGTATGACTTTTTGTGACCCCATGGACTGCAGCACACCAGGCTTCCCTGTCCAACACCAACTCCTGGAGCTTACTCAAACTCATATCCTAAAGCCTGAATTTGAAATAATAAAAATTGATAAGATTTTGAGTTGAAATACAACATACACACACATAATTTTATCCATAAGAGAGAGATGACTGGATCAAACTTATCAAGGAACTAATGTAGTTAAATTGGCATCCCAGGTGGCTTAATGGTAAATAATCCTCTTGGCAATGCAGGAGATGCATAATATATCCTTGGGTCAGGAAGATTCCCTGGTGTAGGAAATGGTCACCTGCCCTAGCATTCTTGCCTGGCAAATTGCATGGACAGTATATGTACAAATTCTTGATATACAAAAACTTTGATGACAATGTAGTATAGTATTGGTGAGAGGGGGGTGGCTTTTCATACATTCCCTAAACATTAACTATTGGAGAAAACATTAACTATACAGATTGCAAAATCCTTCATTTTAAATACCTAAAAGAGGTAACTTAAAAGGTATCTTTTTTTTTTTTTTTTTAACAATTTATTCATTTAGTTTTTGTCTGTTCTGAGTTTTCATTGCTGTGCAGGCTTTTCTCTTGCAACCAGCAGGGGATACTCTCTAGTTGTGCACAGGCTTCTCATTGTGGTGACTTCTCTTGTTGCAGAGGACAGGCTCTAGGGAGTGCGGGCTTCACTAGTTGCAGCACATGGGCTCAGTAGTTGCGTCCCCCAGGCTCTGGAGCACAGGCTTGATAGTTGTGGCACATATGTTTAGTTGCTCCCTGGCATGTGGGATCTTTCCAAATCAGGATCAAACCCATATCTACTGCTTTGGCAAGCGGATTCTTTATCACTGAGCCAGCCATCAGGGAAGCCTTAAAATTATGTTCCTTTCTAAATTTTTGGGAATTGATTTTACATGAGCTCTAATCTTCCTTAAATTTTATTAAATAAATCTGGAAAAGACATGAAAATTAATTTCACATTTTGGAAGAGAAAAAGCACAAGTAACATCATAGCTCTTCCCACTGGATCAATTTGTGGATCTGCAATGATCTTACAGTAGAAACCTGAGTTCGACAGATCCTGTAAAAATTATTGTTCTTTTGAATAATTGTTATTTTCTCCCATATCTCAGGGAAAAACTGCTAAAAGCTTTCTACATTATTTGATTAAGTAAAATCTTCAAAGTGAGAGAATACTGAATTTCCTTCACATATTTATCCAGCTTTTAGATTGTGTGGAATTGCTGGCAGAGAATGGTGGTTGTTTCCTCACCAAGGCATCCAATCAAAGAATAAGTCAGATTTTTCCAAACAAGTTTAAGTCAACTGATCCTCTTTTAAAGCTCATGGGACAGAGTTCCTCTCAACATTTCCCTCTGAACAGACTAAGGAGGAGATTAGCAAGTAGGAGAAAGTTTAGAATATAGAATAGAGTTTAACATTAGAAAAGTTTTAGGGAGGATGCAGGATTGAAAGATGATGGAGTAGGGAGGTTGATGGAATTAGTCTGTGATGCTGTCTCATTGATGTTGTCCCACCTCAGATGATCCACCCAGATCTACAAACCTGAAATGGATCTTTAAAAGTTGATCTGAATAAGAGCAAAGGATTTGGGTGGCTATAACCATACACGAATCAACCAATGGTTTTAGGCCATCTTTGGAAGGTACTGTGACTTATGTAGAGTATAATGTGGTTTGGGCAAGGCAGTCCTGAAGAGGACTGTCAATTGAGAGCTGTCTGATGGCCTCATGCACTTCCACATTTCTCTTTAATACCTACTTTCATTCTCTTTGAAATCTGAACAAATTGAGCTAATTGCTAAAGGCTACTGAATTTCAAATTCTGCTTTTCAAATTAAAAGACAATGTTGTACCCACAAAAATATTAGATTAAGAAAATGAATGTTTTCTCTATAATTACCTCCAAAGTCTCTTCTGAAAATGTATGATAATATATTTAAACTTATATCTCAATTTTTTGCAGACTAGTAGTGATAATATACTTGGATTAATTTGAAATAAAGGAGATGGTAAATTGTCAAAAAAAAAAAAAAGAAAATGAATGTTTGAATAAAAATAAAAGACAAAAAAATGGAACGAGAAAAGAATCTAAATCAATTCAGAATAAAACAACTAAAAAAAATCAATATTTGAAAAAATCACGAGTGCATTATGATACTCAAGATAAGGGATTTCAAGAAGAAATTGTTTTCTCCTTATTATTTTTTCCCGAAGAATTTAGAAAAATATGATTTGATAGAGGCATATGCTGAAGTACATGCTGACCAGTACACTACTGCTGGGCAGAGTTGGGATGAACAAGGATTCATGTCAGAAAGGAGAGTTCCACTTTAACACCAAAAAAAAGAAAAAAAAATTGAAAATAATTATACAAAGTGTTAGAATGAGACCAGGCATATCACATCCTGATTTGTAAGTTAGCATTCCATTTTATATCAATATAGTTTTAAGTAAAGATATTCCACTCATATGAGATACAAAAGAGTTATTGTTGGAAGGAAAAAAAAACAAGTTAAAACTCAAGTCTATATATATATATATATAGTATTCAGAAAGTACCCTGTAAAAGTCAATAAAGGCTACTTAGTGGAAACACAATTTAATGGTAACTTTTTACAGTAAATGTTTCATTAAAATTAGTCTATGTGTACAAAAGTCATTAAAGGCACTTAGGCCTCTTTTAGAGTTTATCATATCACAGCAAAATTATTTGTTTTTAGAAACCTCTCCACAAAACTGTATATTCACTGATGACAGAAAAAAAAGTCTTATAAATGTTGAGAAAAAAATAATCTTGTAGAAATTGTTTGATGTTATTCAAGGTTGTAAAAATTCCTGATAAGAGATCAAATTGCAAACATCTGTTGGATCACAAAAAAGCAAGAGAATTCCAGAAAAACATCTAATTCTGCTTCATTGACTATGCTAAAGTCTTTCACTGTATGGATCACAACAGACTGTGGAAAATTCTTAAAGAGATGGGAATACCAGACCACCTTACCTGCCTCATGAAAAACCTGTATGTATGTTAAGAAGCAACAGTTAGAACGTGATATGGAACAATGAACTGGTTCCAAATTGGGAAAGAAATATGTCAAGGCTGTTTACCGTAACCCTGCTTGTTTAACTTACATGCAAAGTACATCATGTGAAATCCCAGGATGGATGAGGCACAAACTGTAACCAAGATTGCTGGGAGAAATATCAATAACCTCAGATATACAGATGACATCACCCTAATGGAAGAAAGTGAAGAGGAACTAAAGAGTCTCTTGATGATGGTGAAAGAGAAAATTGAAAAAGCTGATTTAAATCTTAACATTCAAAAACTAAGATCATGGCATATAATCCCATCACTTCATGGCAAATAGGTGGGGAAACAACAAACTTTATTTTCTTGGGCTCCAAAATCACTGCAGATGGTGACTTCAGCCATGAAATTAAAAGATGCTTACTCTGTGTAAGAAAAACTATGACAAACCTAGATAGCATGTTAAAAAGCAGAGACATTACCTTGCCAAAAATGGTTAGGATGTTTTTTTCAGTGGTTAAGTATGGATGTGAAAGTTGGACCATAAAGCCTGAAGACTTTTGAAAGTCTGTTGGACTGTAAGATCAAACCAGTCAATCCTAAATATTCATTGGAAGGACCCATGCTGAAGCTGAAACTCCAGTACTTTGGCCACCTGATGCGAAGAACTGATTCACTGGAAAAGACCTAATGCTGGGAAAGATTGAAGGCAGCAGGAGAAGGAGATGACAGAGGACAAGATGTTTGAATGGCATCACCAACTCAATGGACATGAGTTATAGCAAGCTCTGAAAAACAGTGAAGAACAGGGAAGTCTGGTGTGCTGCAGTCCATGGGATTGCAGAGTCAGACACAACTGAGTGACTGAACAGCAACAACATGGTCTTAGTTTTTTGAGAAACTTTATTTTTGTAGAAAAAGCTGTCCTAGGGTTATTATCTCTTCTGTTAGATCTGAAACTCCTGAGGGCAGGGGTCTATATGATTTGTCTGGGTAGCTTCTGAGCCTCACACAACACCTGTTATACAGTGGGGATCTAGGCAATTTTCAAAAAATTATCAATGAGCTAATAGGCATGCTATATAATACATGGATAGAGAAGCAAGATTTCCCACAACAGAAAAAGGAGCAAATTATGTTTTTTAGCTCTTTTTCTGCAAGGAAGTCTTCAGAATATTGTCTTTCAAAGATAAACCTCTACACCTCACAAAAGCAAAAAAAAAAAAAAAAAACCACACACACACACACACACAACAACAACGCTGGTAATATGGACAGTCATACAAATATTATAGCAACTGGAATCTTATCTGATATAAGAAAATATTTTTCTATCTATGTAAACTTGATATCCAGAAATAATTCAAAAATACTATGAAAAACAATTGATTCTTGCCCATAGGAAGACCTTAGCTAACACCTTCTTTAATAAGGACATACAATTCATATATAGGATTCTTTTAAGATAAGTAACTAAAATACATTTCAGACTAGGTAATACAGAGTTGGTAAAGATATAATGCTAAAAATATATTGTACAAGGGAAGTCCAGTTCAAGGAGAATTAAAAATAAACTACAATATAGTAAGAGAAGAAAAAAAAATAAGTTGAAAAGATAGATTTTTGGAAGACCAAGAAATGAGTCAAGATATAGAACTTGTTCTTCACCTCAAATGTCTCCTAATTATTCAATCAAGTCAATCTCCATGCCCCATAGGTTAACACTGCTGTGATTTCTGTGTTGAATTTTAACACAATTTACCTCTTTCACCTTAATTTAGAAGCACAAAACTCATAATGATTGGATTTCATATGCGTTAATATAAACAAAAGGAAATTTTAATGCACAGTAGTTTTTTACTGTGTACTTGTGTGTATATTCACATGTAAACAATCAACATAATTTTTTTACATTTAAAACAAAGAGTTAAAACAATTAAATTATATCTAAAAGTCATGTCAGATTTAATTTTTCAAGTATTTTTATATTCCATGGTCTTATTGAATAAATGAAAAAGTTTTTTAGAAGTAAAATGGGATATGTTCATTGAAAGAAATAGTTGAAGGATAAGATGGCTGATAAATTAAGTCTATACAGTATTGAACTAGACATAAATACATAGAATAATACCAGGGTAAATAATGGAATCTCTGTATGTCAGAATCACAATGTATTAATAACTATGATGACATTTTGAAAAGATGAAAGCAGTAGATACTTTCTAATGAAGAAACACCTATATTTGGAGTCAGTAGGAAATTATTTTCAGATGCTTTGTTATTTATGTCACTAGCTAAAGAATTTTATTAGGTCACATATCAAAAATATAAGGACTTGCTTTCCTATTTGTTCAAAATGGTAAGTGTTGGATTAAGGTGACCTGAGATTTTTTTTCCCCACCTCTGGTGACACTACCATTTGATAAGTGTGTTATTTCTCTTTGTTCACTTTCTTTACCTTAAAAGGGGAAAAATAATTATACTCCCTTCAGGGGGTTATTTTGAGCATTAAATGAAATAGATAATGGACATTAAGCTATTAGCATGGTTCATAGCACTAGGCAAGTCCAAATAAATGTCTGATGTTTCTGTTGCTGCTATCATTGCTATGAGACATATGATAAAAAAACAAAAGATGTTACATGGATGAATTTATCTTCATGCCTAGTCAATGAAAGGAAAGTAGAGAAAACCACTAGACCGTTCAGGTAAGACCTAAATCAAATCCCTTATAATTATATAGTGGAAGTGACAAATAGATTCAAAGGATTAGATCTGATAGACAGAGTTCCTGAAGAACTATGGACAGAGGTTCGTGACATTGTATAGGAGGCATGGATCAAGACCATCCCCAAGGAAAAGGAATGCAAAAAGACTAAATGGTTGTCTGAGGAGGCCTTACAAATAGCTATTAATGGAAGAGAAGCAAAAGGCAAAGGAGAAAAGGAAAGATATACCCATTTGTACGCCAAGTTCCAAAGGATAGCAAAGAGACATATGAAAGCCTTCCTCATTGATTAATGCAAAGAAATAGAGGAAAACAATAGAATGAGAAAAACTAGAGATCTCCTCAAGAAGGTTAGAGATACCAAAGGAACATTCTATGCAAAGATGGGCACAATAAAGGACAGAAATGGTATGGAACTAACAGAAGCAGAGGATATTAAGAAGAGGTGGCAGGAATACACAGAAGAACTATGCAAAAAAAAAAAAAAAAGAATCTTCATGACCCAGATAATCATGATGGTGTGGTTACTCACCTAGAGCCAGACATTCTGGAATACAAAGTCAAGTGGGCCTTAGGAAGCATCACTAAGAATAAAGCTAAAAAAAAAAAAAAAAAAAAAGAATAAAGCTAGTGGAGGTGATGAAATTCCAGTGGAGCTATTTCAAATTCTAAAAGATGATGCTGTGAAAGGGCTTCACTCAATATGCCAACAAATTTGGAAAACTCAGCAGTAGCCACAGGACTGGAAAAGGTCAGTTTTCATTCCATTCCCAAAGAAAGGCAATGCCAAAGAATGTTCAAACTACTGCACAATTGCACTCATCTCACATGCTAGTAAAGTAATGCTCAAAATTCTCCAAACCAGTCTTCAACAGTACGTGAACTGTGAGTTCCCAGATGTTCAAGCTGGTTTTAGAAAAGGCAGAGGTGTATATGTACCACAGCTTCCTTATCCATTCATCTGCTGATGGGCCCTATATGCAAAACAGAAAAAGAGACACAGAAGTACAGAACAGACTATTGAACTCTGGGGGAGAACGTGAGGGTGGGATGTTTTGAAAGAACAGCATGTATATTATCTATGGTGAAACGGACCACCAGCCCAGGTGGGATACATGAGTCAGGTGCTCGGGCCTGGTGCACTGGGAGGACCCTGAGGAGTCGGGTGGGGAGGGAGGTGGGAGGGGGGATCGGGATGGGGAATACGTGTAACTATATGGCTGATTCATGTCAATGTATGACAAAACCCACTGAAATGTTGTAAAGTGATTGGCCTCCAACTAATAAAATAATATTAAAAAAAAAAAAAAAAAAAAAAAAAAAGAAAAGGCAGAGGAGCCAGAGATCAAATTGCCAACATCCAATGGATCATCGGGAAAGCAAGCGAGTTCCAGAAAAACACATATTTCTGCTTCATTGACCATGTCAAAGCCTTTCACTGTGTGGACCACAACAAATTGTGGAAAATTTTTCAAGAGATAAGAATACCAGACCACCTTACTTGCCTCTTGAGAAATCTGTATGCACGTCAGGAAGTAACAGTTATAACTGGACATGGAGCAAAAGACTGGTTCCAAATAGGAAAAGGAGTACATCAAATCTGTATATTGTCACCCTGCTTATTTAACTTATATGCAAAGTACATCATGAGAAATGCTGGGCTGGATGAAGCACAAACTGGAATCAAGTTTTCTGGGAGAAATATCAATAACCTCAGATATGCAGATGACACCACCCTTATGGCAGAAAGTAAACTAAAGATCTCTTGATGAAAGTGAAAGAGGAGAGTGAAAAAGTTGGCTTAAAAGTCAACATTCAGAAAACTAAGATCATGGCATCTATTCCCACCACTTCATGGCAAATAGATAGGAAACAGTGGAAACAGTGACATACTTTATCCATTTATTTATTTTGGGGGGGCTCCAAAGTCACTGAAAATGGTGACTGCAGCCATGAAATTAAAAAATGCTTACTCCTTGGAAGAAAAGTTATGACCAATTTAGGTAGCATATTAAAAAGCAGAGACATTACTTTGCCAACAAATGTGTGTCTAGTCAAAGCTATGGTTTATCCAGTAGTCATGTATGTATGTGAGTGCTGGACTAGAAAGAAAGCTAAGTGAGCGCTGAAGAATTAATGTTCTTTTTTTAAAAAAAATTATTTATTTTTATTAGTTGGAGGCTAATTACTTTATAATATTGTAGTGGTTTTGCCACACATTGACATGAATCAGCCATGGATTTACATCCAAAAGTCTACAAGCAACAAATGCTGGAGAGGATGTGGAGAAAAGGAATTGATGCTTTTGAACTGTGGTGTTGGAGAAGACTTTTGAGAGTCCCTTGGAATGCAGGAGATCAAACCAGTCAATCCTAAAGCAAATCAGGCATGGATTGTCATTGGAAGAACTGATGCTAAAGCTGAAACTCCAATACTTTTGTCACCTGATGTGAAGAACTGAGTCACCAGAAAAGACCCTAATGCTGAGAAAGATTGAAGGCAGGAGGAGAAGGGGATGACAGAGGATGAAATGGCTTGACAGCATCACTGACTCAATGGACACGAGTTTGAGCAATCCCCAGGAGTTGGTGATGGACATGGAGGCCTCAGATGCATGGGACAGTTCCATGGGCCTCAGAGAGTTCGACACGACTGAGCTACTGAATTTAACTAATATATAGCAATACAATAGTTGCTAGCCTTGACTTGTGAGAAAAGATACATAGAGATATTTTTCTTGATTAATGTCTTAAAAGATGATCAAGAGATTTCCAAATTTGGGAATAGGAAGGAAGAAGCCAGAAGGAGGATATTGCCTTAGGATTCAGTATGGATAAAAGCAATATGATATACAATAGTCTGGTCCACCCAAACAGTGGTAAGTGATATGTGGAATAGGGAATGAAAGGAAATTGGAGAAGCAGTTTGGGATTGTATCATGGAGTCTTGGGTATAAAATTCATCCTGTTGACACTTTTATTGTTGTCACAATGAGCTCAGTTATCTCTCCTTATAAGTGGCTTCAGAGAATGACTGCATAATTAATAATTGCTAGTTTAATTGATAAGATTTTATGGTTTCTTTTACTCAAACAAGGATGGACATTGAGTATAACAGGGTGAGAATATTTTCTACTATTAGACAGCCTTTAACTGTGCTTCTCAAGCTGATTAGTTTTGGCACATTTTTCACCATTTTAATAATCAGTTAAGAAAATTAATCACATACTGCAAGCAGCCAAAACTTTCACAGATTTCTTTGAAAAGATATTTTTACCTGTATAATCAGGCAATTACTCAGTTTATTTGAAGAAAACAAAACAAAACAAAACAAAAAACTTATCCATTGCAAAAATGATTTGTTCACTGAATTTTTAAAAAATGTTTTCAGAAAGTTCCCAGTAGAGTTTACTCTCTCAGATAGAAATATTGCTCTCTTCTCAACATCAGGATTCATGACAAATATAAACCAAGTTCTTATAGCACTTACAATGTTCTGTCATATGTTGTAGTCATTTGACATATTTGAGAGGGGCTCATGAAATTTTCAGTATCTATCACCACATGCACAAACCTTTAAGAACTAAGTAGACAGAAGTATGTCCTTGGGATCACACTGACATGCTTTGTCTCATTTGATCCTGAAATCACTTGTCATAGTTGATTTGACCCAGGGAAGATTGGCACTAAACCTAATAATAAAATAAATTTAAGTAAGGCCCTATATTTTACAATTTTCACAAGCTTTGATGCAATGCACCATACTGGCTCCAAAGCTTACTTTGTGAATTAAAAATTTAAAGGGATGTGATTCAGCCAATTCTGAGATATATTTTCAAATATTGGGTTAGGAATGCAAATGTGAAAAGTATTAAATTATAAAACAATTCATACCCTCCTTTGTTGAGAATTTTATTAGTGGAGAATGCTACAGATAGGAGTGTGTAAATGTGACTCTTATAAACAGTCTAAAGGAAAAAAAAAAAAAGTTTGAGGGTCCATAGGAAAGAATCAACATCCAAGTTGTTGTGCTGGTTCCATAAGGCACAAGAATAAGACATCAAGAAACCCAAATGAATAATATTCTGTGAAAATTTAAATTAGAACAACCATAAGTGAGATAATTATTTTTAAAAATTAGAATTTTATTGAAGGATATCTAGTGTTTTGCAGAACTTCTATCTTTTGTTTTCATCAAGTTTTCTTCCTTAATGCCAATTTCATTAACTACTGAATGCTCTAAAAAAAGTGAGTATTGAAGATCAAAATAGTTGTCTATAGCACTGCTTCTGGAGAGGAAGTTCAAGTTGAATAGGAGCACACATTTAAGTAACATGTAACAATCAATTAGACATTTTTTCTCAAAATTATAAATTTGTCAATTAATTTATCAATAGTTTCAAATGTTGCAAGATTGTAGTTTTGTTTTTCATGTAACAAGACAATAGCAAGAAATCTGAAGAAAAAAATAAGTAGACAAGCAATGCAGTGATTATTAGCTTCCTGTAAAACCAGTTGCAATGCAGACTCAAATATCTATCCTAGATCTGTTAGTAATGATGTGTTTTGTGTTGGACTAGAATGTTTGGTGAAAGTATTCTACAGGTCAGACATTAAAAATATCATCTTCAGTTCTATTTCCAATTTTTTTAAGGCATCTCCACACTGTTCTCCATAGTGACTGTGCCAGTTTGCATTCCCACCAATAGAGTAAGAGGGTTCTCTTTCCTCCACACCCTCTCCAGAATTCACTATTTGTAGACATTGATGGAGGCCATTTTGACCAGCATGTCATGATACCTCATTTGATTTTGATTTGCATTTCTCTAATAATAAGTGATGTTGAGCATCTTTTCATGTGTTTATTAGCCACCTATATGTCTTCTTTAGAGAAATGGCTGTTTAAGTCTTTTCCCCACTTTTTGATTGGACTGTTCATCTTTCTAGTACTGAGTTACACGTGACCCAGTGATTGCAGTGCTGGGCATACACACCGAGGAAACAAGAATTGAAAGAGACTCATGTTCCCCGATGTTCATTGCAGCACTGTTTATAATAGCTAGGACATGGAAGCAACCTAGATGCCCACTGGAAAATGAATGAATAAGGCCGTTGTACATATACACAATGGAATATAACTCAGTTAGAGAAAGGAACACATTGGAGTCAGTTATAATGAGGTGGATGAAACTGGAGCCTAATATACAGAGTGAAGTAAGTCAGAAAGAGAAATACCAATACTGTATATTAATGCATATATACAGAATTTAGAAAGATGATAATGATGATACTATATGCAAGGCAGCAAGAGACACAGATGCAAAGAACAGACTTTTAGACTCTGTGGGATAAGGCAAGGGTGGGATGATTTGAGAGAATAGCATTGAAACATGTATATTACCATATATAAAATAGGTGATCAGTGAAAGTTTGATACCTAAAGCAGGGCACTCAAAGCTGGTGGTCTGAGACAAGCCACAAGATTGGAGTGGAGAGGGAGGTGGTTGGGAGGTTCAAGATGGGAGGGGGAGATGTGCACCCATGGCTGATTCATGTCAATGTATGGCAAAAACCACCACAATATTGCAAAATAATTATCCTCCAATAGAAATAAATTAATTTAAAAAATATCATCTTCATAGGCCATACATGCATATACTTTGGAAAAGTAGTTTAATATATATATATATATATATATATATATATATATATTACCTTTTCATACTGTTCATGAGGTTCTCAAGGCAAGAATACTGAAGTGGCTTTTCATTCCCTTCTCCAGCGGACAACCTTTTGTCAGAACTCTCCACCATGACCTGTCCATCTTGGGTTGGTCCTACATGGCATGGCTCATAGTTTTATTGAATTAGACAAGGCTGTGACCCATGTGATCAATTTAATTAGTTTTCTGTAATTGTGATTTTCATTGTCTGCCCTCTGATGGATAAAGATAAGAGACTTGTGGAAGCTTCCTGATGGGAGGGACTGGCTGATCTGAGTCTTGACGACAAAGGTCCATAATCAAAGCTGTTTTTTTTCCAGTAGTCACATATGGATGTGAGAGTTGGACCATAAAGAAAGCTGAATGTAAATGAATTGATTCTTTTGAACTGTGGTGTTGGAGAAGACCCTTGAAAGTCTCTTGGACTGCAAGGAGATCAAACCAGTCAATCCTAAAGGAAATCAGGCATGAATATTCATTGGAAAGACTGATACTGAGCCTGAAGCTCCAATGTTTTGGCCACCTGATGTAAAGAACTGACTCATTTGAAAAGACCCTGATGCTGGGAAAGATTGAAGACAGTAGGAGAATGGGATAATAGAGGATGAGGTGGTGGGATGGCATCACTAACTCGATGACATGAATTTGAGCAACCTTGGGAGATAGTGGATGACAGTTCCCTGCCATGCTGTAGTCCATGGGGGTCACAAAGAGTCAGACACTTCTGAGTGATTGAACTGAACTGATGTTGGCTTCTCAATCACTTGAAATCTATTTCAATATTTTTTCCCCTATATGAACATCTTGATATATAAATAGATTGTGATGTGTACATCATTAATATGTGGATACTCTTCCCTCTAACTGCAGAAGGACAAAACTCACTACATCTCTTCTTCATACTATAAAGAAGAAACACACAGACACACACACACAGGCTATTTTTAACGTCCTTTATTTCTTTAATAGATGGTGATAATTGGAAAAATCACCAGAAATATTTTTATATCTGTAGAAAAGTATTCATTCATTATCTAAGTAGTTCTCCTACCATTGCACAAGTAAGAATAAAATCACCTAGTTTAGGAGTTGGAAAAGATTAAGTGGGTTAGCAATTCATGTGCATTAAATTCAAGAAAACTTCAAGATGGTTTTAGATGGTGTTTAAAGTTTTGACAAAGTTTAATCTTTTCTTACATATTCCACATCTCCAATTAGTTTCTTTTTGAATTTTGTATTCATTTCTAGCAAGAATTTTGTTCTTTTGTAGATTTTTTTTTACTAAGATTATACCTTAGTTCAAATATTCAATACTGGTAGTGAAAGTCATTCAGTTGTGTCTGACTCTTTGTGATCCCATGGGCTGTATAGTCCATGGAATTCTCCAGGCCAGAATATGGGAGTGGGTAGCTTTTCCCTTCTCCAGGGCATCTTACCAACCCAGGGATCAAACCCAGGTTTCCCACATTGCAGGCAGATTCTTTTCCAGCTGAGCCATAAGGGAAGCCCTTGTGGATCAAATGTCAGCTATTCAACATATTAGTTAAAACAATCATATGTACAGCCACTGACTGTATATATAGCATTTTCAGTATTAAAATACATCACTATTATAGTCTTGCCTTTTTATTTCATTTTTAAATTATGTGCTTTCCATCTAGTTGCCTCTCAGTGAAACATAATTTTGATGGAAAACATTTTAATATAATTTAGACATTCTCTGTTTTGCAGGGAGAATATGTGCATAGATGTTAAGTGTACATTTAAAATTGGTGGTGCTTAACTAAATCTGGCAATGGGGATCTGTTTTAAGTGTGCACATTGTCATTATTTAAAACTCTGTACATTTGGCATTTACTAAATGAGCACATGCCCTTCACAGTGTGAGTGCTTCCTGTGAGTGGTGCCTGAGTACTTGCTGATAAAGCTTTGGTAACACTTAAGCACCTAATAGAGGTTTGGGGTACAGAGACTATGAAGTGTCTTAATGAATCATGAGATTTTTAAAAGTAGCATTGATGCCAGGCTTTATATCTGTGAAGTGATTTGCATTTTCATTTTCAGATAAGAGAACTTGAACCCTAGAGTGGTCAAATGAACCATGAATGACTACTTCAGTCAGTGAATAGAGAGTAAAGTATATTTCCCAGCACACCATTTACATAGACACATTTCTAAAGGAACAAATTCAGTGGGGTAATAAACAACAAAATGTTCCTGTATTCAGCAGTTTTATCAAAAATAGATCAAATAATTCTGGATCAAAACAGATGCTTTCTTGGAGGTAGATGTCGTTAAGTAGCAATTGCTCTGAGTTGGCCAGATCAATTTCATATCTGTTGAGTTAACAAATACCATGCATATCTTTTTTGGTAATTATGCATTGCTTGTCTCATTCAGATCTATATTGAGTTCCTTCAGGGAAGGAATGGGCAGTGGTTTATTAACCATGCTTCCCTGGTGGCTCAGAGGATAAAGCAGCTTGCTGCAGTACGTATTGGATCCCTGGATTGGGAAGATCCCTTGGAGAAGGAAATGGCAACCCACTCGGGTACTCCTGCCTGGAAAATCCCACGGAGGGAGAAGTCTGGTAGGTTACAGTCCATGGGGCCGCAAAGTGTCGGACACAACTGAGTGACTTCATTTTCACTGTCACATAAAGTGCCTCTACATTATAGATTATTATAATTATTTGTTGGATATATCTTGATATAATTAGATAATTTGAAAGAAATTCACCTATGCTGAAAAATTAAAAAAAAATCAATTGATGTGAAGCTTGGATAATTAGAATACCATGTTAGTAAGTCAACAGTGTCCAACTCTTTTGAGACTCCATTGACTGTAGCCCACCAGACTCAACCGTCCATGGGATTCTTCAGGCAAGAATACTGGCGTGGGTTGACATTTTCTTCTCCAGAGGATCTTCCTGACCCAGGAATTGAAGCCAGGTCACCTGCATTGTAGGCAGATTTTTTAACCACTGGGCTATCTAAGAAGCCCTAATTTAGAATCCCACAGATATGAGATTATTAAATAATCAGAGTATTAATATCTCCTAGATAATGACCCTGAAAGCACTGAGAACTATGGGTGGGTACCTTCTTTGCACTCTTTGATAATCAGGGTTATTTGTAGGGGTAGAGGAATGAAATGGGTCTCCTCCTCACAAAAACAAACATGTTCTTTGAAATGATCCCCAGTCTAAAAGTAATAGATGGTAGCATGAATTTTTTCTTCTCATTACTTGACTGTATACATGTGCCTTGTGAATAATTGCAATTAGATTCAGGGGCTTGCCTGGTGGCTCAATGGTAAAATAAGGAAAATACATCTGCAATGCAGGAGACACAGGTTCTATTCCTGGGTCAGGAAGATTACCCTGGAGAAAGATTTGCAACCCATTCCAGTGTTCTTGACTGGCAAGTCCCATGGACAGAGGCATCTGGTGGTCTACAGTCCATGGGGTTGTGAAGGTCGGACTTATCAACTAAATCACCACCACAGAAGACACCAGTACAACTTTTTGTTGCTAAGTTTCAGCCAAATATAGTCATCTGCCAAGTTGTTTCCTCTTGATGAGAAAAAAAAAAAAAAAAAAAAAAAATTGACAAAAAAAATTGGGAAGAATAAAAATGTATAGCCTTTAAATTTAATTTTTAGGCACTGAATAATATGTATTGAGAGCCAACATTGTTTAGACAGTTAAATGAAGGCATAATCTGGTGTTATTGTGAAGTTGCCTAGGTAATATATTTAGCATTTCTTTTTTAACCATCTACTTCTAAAGGAAAGGACTTCCCTGGTAGTTCAGCTGGTAAAGAATCTGCCTGCAATGCAGGAAAACCTGGTTTGATTCCTGGGTCAGGAAGATCTGCTGGAGCAGGGATAGGTACCCACTCCAGTGTTCCTGGGCTTCCCAGGTGGCTCAGCTGGTAAAGAATTAGCCCGCATTGCAGGAGGCCTGGGTTTGATTCCTGTGTTGGGAAGATCCCCTAGAGAAGTGAACAGCTATCCCCTCCAGTATTCTGGCCTGAAGAATTCCACGGCCTGTATGGTGCATGGGGTCACAAAGAGTTGCACAGGACTGAGTGACTTTCACTTTTTCTGAAGGAAAGTGCGTTTGTGTCTTTCTGTGTATGTGGCATGGTTTCAACTTGCCCTTGAATGAGAAGGGCATACTCTGAGTTTTGAAGGTCCAGAAT
This sequence comes from Muntiacus reevesi, assembly GCF_963930625.1. Lineage (NCBI taxonomy): Eukaryota > Metazoa > Chordata > Mammalia > Artiodactyla > Cervidae > Muntiacus > Muntiacus reevesi. The sequence goes on along the minus strand of NC_089259.1, from coordinate 37,031,708 downwards.
TTTGTGATGCAGATTTCCAAGGAAAATCTATATTCTGGAATTCTTGTTTAAAAAAACGTAAATGTACAAAGAATTGAGTTCTATGAGACAATTCATTGGTAATGGTAGAAGACCCTTTTATTTATTTATTTTTTTAAATTAGCATTAAATTTTCCTGGAGTATGGTTGATATAAAAATTTGTGTTAGTTTTTGCTATATAGCAAAGTGAATCAGTTTTATATACATACATACATACATACATATATATATATATATATATATATATATATATATATATACATATATATATATATTCCCATTCTATTTTATTTTTCCATATAGGTCATTACAGAGTACTGAGCAGAACTCCCCAATCTATACAATAGACCCCAATCAATACAACATATTGTATACAATATACAATCTATACAATAGCTATCTATTTTACCCATAGTAATGTGTATTTCCAATCCCAATTTCCCATTTTATCCCTCCTGCCTCCCCCTGCTGGTAACCATAAGTTTATTTTCTACATCTGTGACTATTTCTATTTTGTAAATAAGTTCATTTGTATCATTTAAAAATCCCACATACAAGTGATATCATATGATATTTGTCTTAGTTACTTTATTTAGTATGATAATCCCTAGGCCCATCCATGCTGCTACAAATAGCATTGTTATTCATTTTTATGGCTGAGTAATATTCTATTTTATATATACACCACATCTTTCTTACCCATTTATCCACAGATGTACATTTAGGTTGCTTCCATGTCCTGAAAATTGCAAATAGTGCTACAATTAACACTTGGAAGCATGTATCTTTTTGAACTATAATTTCCTCTTGATATATGCCTAAGAATGGTATTGTTGGATCATATGGTAGCTTTTATAGTTTTATAAGGAATTTCAATATCATTGTCCATAGTGGTAGTGAAGAAGTTTTCTCATTTCCCCAAACCCTCTCCAGCATTTATTGTTTGTAGATTTTTTAAACTAATTTATTTTTTAATTGAAAGATAACTGCTTTATAGAATTTTGCTGTTTTCTGTCAAACCTCAGCATGAATCAGCCATAGGTCTCTCTCTCTCTCTCTCTCTCTCTCTCTCTATATATATATATATATATATATATATATATAGATATATAGATATAGATATAGATATAGATATAGATATAGATAGATAGATATAGATATATAGATATATAGATATATATAGATATATATATATCCCCTCCATTTTGAACCTCCCTTGCATCTCCCTCCCCATCTCACCCCTCTAGGTTGATTCAGAGCCCCTGTTTGAGTTTCCTGAGCCATACAGCAAATTCTCGTTGGTTATGTAATGTAAGTTTCCATGTTACTCTTTCCATACACCTCACCCTCTCCTCCCCTCTCCCCATATCCATAAGTTTATTCTCTATGTCTCTTTCTCCATTCAGTTCAGTCACGTCTGACTCTTTGTGACCCAATGAACTGCAGCACTCCAGGCTTCCCGTTTCACCACCCGCTCGCAGAGCCTACTCAACCTCATGTCCATGGAGTTGTTGATGCCATCCAACCATCTCATCCTCTGTCGTCCCCTTCTCCTCCTGCCTTCAATCTTTCCCAGCATCAGGGTCTTTTCAAATGAGTCAGTTCTTCACATCAGGTGGCCAAAGTATTGGAGCTTCAGCTTCAGCATCAGTCCTTCCAATTAATATTCAGGACTGATTTGCTTTAGGATGGACTGGATTAGTTTCTTTGCTGTTTAAGGGACTCTCAAGAGTCTTCTACAAAAATACAGTTCAAAAGCATCAATTCTTCAGCACTCAGCTTTCTTCACAGTCCAACTCTCACATCCATACATGCTGGAAAAATCATAGCTTTGATTAGACAGAAATTTCTTGGCAAAGTAATGTCTCTGTTTTTTAATATGCTGTCTAGGTTGGTCACAACTTTTCTTCCAAGGAGCAAGCGTCTTTTAATTTCATGGCTGGAGTCACTAACTGCAGTGATTTTGGAGCCTCTCAAAATAGTCTGTCACTGTTTCCATTGTTCCCCTATCTATTTGCCATGAAGTGATGGGATCAGATGCCATGATCTTAGTTTTCTGAATGTTGAGTTTTAAGCTAAATTTTTCACTATCCTTTGCTGCATTGTAAATAAATTCTTCAGTGCCATTTTTCTAGATACTGTATATATGTGCTAGAATACAATATTTATCTTTCTCCTTCTGACTTACTTCACTCTGTATCATAATTTCTCAGTTAATCCATCTTATTAGAACTGACTCAAATGAATTCCTTTTAATGGCTGGGTAATATTCCTTTGTGTATATGTACCACTCTTTTTTAATCCAGTCATCTGTTGATGGACGTCTAGGTTGCTACCATGTTCTAGCTATTGTAAATAGTGCTACAATGATCAATGGGATACATGTGTCTTTTTCATTTTTTAGATATTTATTTATTTTAATTGTAGATTAATTACTTTACAATATTGTAGTGGTTTTGTTATGCATTGACATGAATCAGCCATGGGTGTACATGTGTTCCCCATCCCTCTGGGTTATCCCAGTGCACCAGCCCTGAGCAGCCTATCTCATGCATCAAATCTAGACTGGCGATCTGTTTCACATATGATAATATACATGTTTCAATGCTATTCTCTCAAATCATCCCACCTTTGTCTTCTCTCACAGAGTTCAAAAGACTGTTCTATATGTCTGTGCATCTTTTGCTGTCTCACATGTAGGGTTATCATTAGCATTTTTCTAAATTCTATATGTATGACTTAGTATACTTCATAGGTGTTTTTCTTTCTTACTTCACACTGCATAATAGTTTCCAATTTCATCCACCTCATTAGAACTGATTCAAATGTATTCTTTATAATGGCTGAGTAATATTCCATTGAGTATATGTACCACAGCTTTCTTATCATTCATCTACTGATGGACATCTAGGTTGCTTCCATGTACTGGCTTATATAAACTGTGCTGTGATGAACACTGGGGTACATGTGTCTCTTTCAATTCTGGTTTCCTCAGTGTGTATGTCCAGCAGTGGGATTGCTGAATCATATGGCAGCTCTATTTCCAGTTTTTTAAGGAATCTCCACACTGTTCTCCATAGTGGCTGTACTAGTCTGCATTCCCACCAACAGTGTAAGAGGGTTCCCTTTTCTCCACACCCTCTCCAGCATTTATTGCTTGTAGAGTTTTGGATAGCAGCCATTCTGGTTGGCGTGTGATGGTACCTCATTGTGGTTTTCATTTACATTTCGCTGGTAATGAGTGATTCTGAGCATCTTTTCATGTGTTAGTCATCTGTATGTCTTCTTTGGAGAAATGTCTGTTTAGTTCTTTGGCCCATTTTTTGATTGGGTCATTTATTTTTCTGGAATTGAGCTCCAGGAGTTGCTTGTATATTTTTGAGTTTAATTTTTGTCAGTTGCTTCGATTGCTATGTTTTTCTCCCATTCTGAAGCCTGTCATTTCACCTTGCTTATAGTTTCCTTCGTTGTGCAAAAGCTTTTAGGTTTAATTAGGTCTCATTTGTTTTTTGCTTGTTTGTTTGTTTTGTTTTGTTTGTTTGTTTGTTTTGCTTTTATTTCCATTACGCTGGGAGGTGGGTCATAGAGGATCCTGCTGTGATTTATGTCGGAGAGTGTTTTGCCTATGTTCTCTGCTAAGAGTTTTATAGTTTCTGGTCTTACATTTAGATCTTTAATCCATTTTGAGTTTATTTTTGTGTATGGTGTTAGAAAGTGTTCTAGTTCCATTCTTTTATAAGTGGTTGACCAGTTTTCCCAGCACCACTTGTTAAAGAGGTTGTTTTTTTTTCCATTGCGTATCATTGCCTCCTTTGTCGAAGATAAGGTGTCCATAGCTTCATGAATTTATCTCTGGGCTTTCTATTCTGTTCCATTGATCTATATTTCTGTCTTTGTGCCAGTACCATACTGTCTTGATGACTGTGGCTTTGTAGTATATCCTGAAGTCAGGCAGGTTGATTTCTCCAGTTCTTTTCTTCTTTCTCAAGATTACTTTGGCTATTCAAGGTTTTTTGTATTTCCATACAAATTGTGAAATTATTTGTTCTAGTTCTGTGAAGAAGACCATTAGTAGCTTAATAGGGATTGCATTGAATCTATATATTATTTTGGGTAGTGTAATCATTTCCACTATATTGATTCTTCCAATCCATGAACATGGTATATTTCTCCATCTATTTGTGTCATCTTTGATTTCTCTCATCAGTGTTTTATAGTTTTCTATGTATAGGTCTTTTGTTTCTTTAGGTAGATATATTCCTAAGTATTTTATTCTTTTCATTGCAATGGTGAGTGGAACTGTTTCCTTAATTTCTCTTTCTGTTTTCTCATTGTTAGTGTAGAGGAATGCAAGGGATTTCTGTGTGTTAATTTTATATCCTGCAAACTTACTATATTCATTGATTAGCTCTAGCAATTTTCTCGTAGAGTCTTTAGGGCTTTCTATATAGAGGATCACGTCATCTGCAAACAGTGAGAGTAGTGGGATGGCTGGGTCATAGTGGTTTTATTCCTAGGAATCTCCATACCATCTTCCATAGTGGCTGTGTCAATTTGCATTCCCACCAACAGTGCAAGAGTGTTCCTTTTTCTCCACACCCTCTCCAGCATTTATTGTTTGTAGAATGTTTGATGATGGTCATTCTAACTGGTATGAGATGATATCTCATTGTAGTTTTGATTTGCATTTCACTTATCATGAGTGATGTTGAGCATCTTCCCATGTGTTTATTAGGCATCTGTATGTCGTCTTTGGAGAAATGTCTGTTTAGGTCTTTTTTCCACTTTTTTGATTGGATTGTTTGTTTTTCTGGTATTGAGTTGTATGAGCTGCTTGTATATTTTGGCAATTAATCCTTTGTCAATTGTTTCATTTGCTATTATTTTCTCTCATTCTGAGGGTTGTCTTTTCACCTTGCTTAGAATTTCCTTAGATGTGCACAAGCTTTTAAGTTTAATCAGATCCCACTTGTTTACTTTTGTTTTTATATCCATTACTCCAGGAGGTGGGTCATAGATGATTGTGCTTTGATTTATGTCATTGAGAGTTCTGCCTATGTTTTCCTCTAAGAGTTGTATAGTTTCTGGTATTACATTTAGGTCTTTAATCCATTTTCAGTTTATCTTTGCATATGGTATTATGAAGTGTTTAATTTCACTCTTTTACATGTAGTTTTCCAGTTTTCCCAGCACATATATTGAAGAGGCTGTCTTTATCCCATTGCATATTCTTGCCTCCTTTATTAAAAACAAGGTGCCCATATGTGCACGGATTGATTTCTGTGTTTTCTATCTTGTTCCATTTGTCTATATTTCTGTTTTTGTGCCAGTATAATCTGAAGTCAGGAATGTTGATTCCTTCAGGTCCATTCTTCTTTCTCAAGACTGCTTTGACTATCCAGGGTCTTCTGTGTTTCCACATGAATTGTGAAATTTTTTGTCCTAGTTCTGTGAAAAATGTCATTGGTAATTTGATGGGGATTGCATTAAATCTGTAGATTATGTTTGGTAGTATGATCATTTTCATAGTATTGATTCTTCCTTTCTAAGAACATGGATTATCTCTCCATCTGTTTATGTCATCTTTGATTACTTTCATTAATGTCTGATAATTTTCTGTGTACAGTTCTTTTGCTTCATTAGGTAAGTTTATTTCTAGATATTTAATTATTTTTGTTGCAATAATAAATGGGATTGATTCCTTAATTTCTCTTTCTGATTTTTCATTGTTAGTATGTAGAAATGCAAGTGATTTCTTGTATTGATTTTGTATCCTGTAATTTTGCTTCATTCACTGATTAGCTCTAGTAATTTTCTGATAGTATCTTTAAGGTTTTATATGTACAGTATCATGTTATCTGTAACAGTGAGAGATTTACTTCTTTTCCAATCTGGATTCCTTTTATTTCTTTTTCTTCTCTGATTGCTGTAGCTAGGACTTCTAGAACTATGTTGAATAATAGTGGTGAAGTGGACATATTTATCTTGCTCCTGATCTTAGAGGGAATGCTTTTAGCTTTTCATCATTGAGAATAATGTTTGCTGTGGGCTTATCATATGTGGCCTTTATTTTGTTGAGGTAGATTCCTTCTATACTCAGTTTTTAGAAGAATTTTAATCATAAATGAGTGCTGAATTTTGTCAAAGACTTTTTCTGCATCTAATGAGATTATTGTTTAGCTTTTATCTTTCAATTTGTTAATATGGTGTATCACATTGATTAATTTGTATATATTGAAGAATCCTTGCATCCCTGGAATAAACCCAAATTGATCATGGTGTATGAGCTTTTAGATATGTTTCTGTATTTTTCTTGCTAATAGTTTGTTGAGTATTTTTGCATCTATGTTCATCAGTGATATGGGTCAATAGTTTTCTTTTCTTTGTGTTGTCTCTTTTTGGTTTTGGTATCAGGATGATGGTGGCCTCATAGAATGAGTTTAAAAGTGTTCCTTCCTCTGCAATTTTTTGAAAGAGTTTTAGAAGGATAGACATTAACTCTTCTCTAAATGGCTGATAGAATTCTCCTGTGAAGTCATCTCATCCTGGGCTTTTATTTTTGGGGGGATTTTTGATCACAGATTCAATTTCAGGGTTTGTAATTGGGTTGTTCATAATTTATATTTCTACCTGGTTCAGTCTTGGAAGACTGAAATCTTCTAAGAATTTGTCCATTCTTACAGGTTATTCACTTTATTGCTATATAGTTGTTCATAATATTCTCTTTTGATGATGGCCATTTTGAATGATGTGAGGTGATACTTCATTTTAGTTTTGACTTGCATTTCTCTGACAATTAGTCATGTTGAGCATCTTTTCATGAACTTTTGGCCATCTGTATTTCTTTTTTGGATAAAACTGGAGAGTTATATGTAAAATAATGAAATTAGAACATTTTATAATGCCATACCAAAAGAAAAAAAAGAAAAACAAAAAACAAAAAACTCAGGATTAAATACCTAAACATAAGGTCAGATACTATAACTTCTGGATGAAAATATAGGCAGAACACTCTCTGACACAAATTATAGCAAGATCTTTTTGATCCATTCCCTAGAGTAAATGAAATAAAAACAAAAATAGACAAATGAGACATAATGAAACTTAAAAACTTTTGCATAGCAAAAGATACCATAAACAGAATGAAAAGGCAACCCACAGAACATGATAAAATATCAATATTTGCAAGCAAAACAACTGATAAGGGATTAATCTCCAAAATATACAAACAGCTTAATACCAAAAAAAAAAAAAAAAAAAAAAAAAAAAAAAAAAAAAAAACTTTCAAAAAAAGACACTAAAGAATCGAGTATTTTTACTAGTAGAAACTTAGTGTTTACTAAATGTCAGGAAGTGTGCTTGGATATGGACAACAAGACAATCTCTCTCACTCTTCAACAGAACCCTTCATTTCTAAAGCATTTTCCCTTTTCAGATTCATGAAAAATAATAATATGATGTTCTGATGGACTTGAAATCTGAGTTTCCTAGAGTATGAAGGTAATTTGAAAATTTGAAGTATCTATATCCTGAAGGATTATTTTAATCTACTATGGAATGTATCTTTATATAAATAGATATTCAAAAATAGAAATTTATTTTTAACTAAGGTAATGAGAAATAAATAGAAACAAGAATTCTCTCAATCTCATCTAGCTATGCTCAAATAGATGTATTTTAACTGTGGTTGCATCAACATTATTCTTCATTACTATTGATTTCACAATCTTTTCAAAATATCAGTTCAGCTCAATCACTCAGTTGTGTCTGATTCTTTGCACCCTATGGACTGGAGCAGGCCAGACTTCCTGTCCATCACCAACTCCTGGAGTTTACACAAACTCATTTCCATTGAATTGGTGATACCATCCAGCCATCTCATCCTCTGTCATCACCTTCTCCTCTCACTTTCAATCTTTGCCAGAATCAGAGTCTTTTCATTTTATTTATTTATTTATTTATTTATTTTTAATTTTTTTTTATTAGTTGGAGGCTAATTACTTCAGAACATTTCAGTGGGTTTTGTCATACATTGACATGAATCAGCCATAGAGTTACATGTATTCTCCATCCCGATCCCCCCTCCCACCTCCCTCTCCACCCGACTCCTCTGGGTCCTTCCAGTGCACCAGGCCCAAGCACTTGTCTCATGCATCCCACCTGGGCTGGTGATCTGTTTCACCATAGATAATATACATGCTGTTCTTTTGAAACATCCCACCCTCACCTTCTCCCACAGAGTTCAAAAGTCTGTTCTGTACTTCTGTGTCTCTTTTTCTTTGTTGCATATAGGGTTATCGTTACCATCTTTCTAAATTCCATATATATGTGTTAGTATGCTGTAAGGTTCTTTATCTTTCTGGCTTACTTCACTCTGTATAATGGGCTCCAGTTTCATCCATCTCATTAGAACTGATTCAAATGAATTATTTTTAACAGCTGAGTAATAATCCATGGTGTATATGTACCACAGCTTCCTTATCCATTCATCTGCTGATAGGCATCTAGGTTGCTTCCATGTCCTGGCTATTATAAACAGTGCTGCAATGAACATTGGGGTGCACGTGTCTCTTTCAGATTTGGTTTCCTCAGTGTGTATACCCAGAAGTGGTATTGCTGGGTCATATGGCAGTTCTATTTCCAGTTTTTTAAGAAATCTCCACACTATTTTCCATAGTGGCTGTACTAGTTTGCATTCCCACCAACAGTGTAAGAGGGTTCCCTTTTCTCCACACCCTCTCCAGCATTTATTGTTTGTAGACTTTTGGATAGCACCCAACCTGACTGGCGTGTAATGGTACCTCATTGTGGTTTTGATTTGCATTTCTCTAATAATGAGTGATGTTGAGCATCTTTTCATGTGTTTGTTAGCCATCTGTATGTCTTCTTTGGAGAAATGTCTGTTTAGTTCTTTGGCCCATTTTTTGATTGGGTCATTTATTTTTCTGGATATACAATGGAAAAAAGACAACCTCTTTAAAAGTGGTGCTGGGAAAACTGGTCAACCACTTGTAAAAGAATGAAACTAGAACACTTTCTAACATCATACACAAAAATAAACTCAAAATGGATTAAAGATCTAAATGTAAGACCAGAAACTATAAAACTCCTAGAGGAGAACATAGGCAAAACATTCTTCAACATAAATCTCAGCAAGATCCTCGATGACCCACCTCCCAGAATATTGGAAATAAAAGCAAAACTAAACAAATGGGGCCTAATGAAACTTAAAAGCTTCTGCACTAGAAAGGAAACTATAAGTAAGGTGAAAAGACAGCCCTCAGATTGGGAGAAAATAATAGCAAATGAAGAAACAGATAAAGGATTAAATCAGAGTCTTTTCAAATGAGTCTGTTCTTCTCATCAGGTGACCAAAGTATTGGATTTTCAGCCTCAGAGTCTGTCCTTCCAATGAATATTCAGGACTAATTTCCTTTAGGATGGACTGGTTGGATTTCCTTGATGTCCAAGGAAATTTATTTTTAAAAGTTTAAATTGTAACAACTAATGTCACTTGAAGAGTTTCTAAAATCAGCAGCAAATTATACCAGAAGAAATCTGATTCCACTGTAGGAACAGAACTCCCCCTGCTGCATGCGCAACTTGCCTCAATGATTGCTTGTGTTTAGTCTTGGGATTCATTTTATCTTTCAGGTTTTAAAGCTTTGTTCACTTACTTATGTCCATGAACAGTATGAAAAGTCAAAAAGATAAGACACTAAAAAAAAAAAAAAAAAAAGATAAGACACTGAAAAATGAATTCCCCAGGTTGGCAGGTGCCCAACATGCTCCTGGAGATCAGTGGGGAAATAATCCAGAAGGAATGAAAAGACAGAGCCAAAGCAAAAACAACACCCAGTTGTGGGTGTGATGTGTGATGGAAGTAAAGTCCAATGCTATGACAAGCAATAGTGCATAAGAACCTGGAATTTTAAGTCCATGAATCAGGGCAAATTGGAAGTGGTCAAATGGGATATGGCAAGAGTGAACGTCGACATTTTAGGAATCAGCAAACTAAAATGGACTGGAATGTGTGCATTTAACTCAAATGACTATCATATCTATTACTGTGGGAAAGAATCCCTTAGAAGAAATGAAATAGCCATCATAGCCAACAAGAGAGATTGAAATGCAGTACTTGGATGCAATCTCTGTTCATTTCCCAGGCAAGCCATTCAATATCATGGTAATCCAAGGCTATGCCCCAACCAGTAATGATGAAGAAGCTGAACTTGAACAGTTCTATGAAGACATACAAGACCTTCTAGAACTAACACACAAAAAAGATGTCCTTTTCATTATAGGGGCCTGGAATGCAAAAGTAGGAAGTTGAGAAACACATGGAATAACAGGCAAATTTGGCCTTGGAGTACAGAATGAAACAGGGCAAAGGCTAATAGAGTTTTGGCAAGGGAACACACTAGTCATAGCGAACACTCTCTTTCAATAACACAAGACAAGGCTCTACACATGGACATCACCTGATGGTCAATATCTAAATCAGATTGAGTATATTCTTTGCAGCCAAAGATGGAGAAGCTCTATGCAGTCAGCAAAAACAAGACTGGGAGCTGACTGTGGATCAGATCCTGAACTTCTTGTTGTGAAATTCAGACCTAAATTGAAGAAAGTAAGGAAAACCACTACACATTCAGGTATGACCTAAATCAAATCCCTGACAATTATACAGTGGAAGTGAGAAATAGATTCAAGGAATTAGATCTGAGAGCCAGAGTGCCTGAAGAACTATGGATGGGGGTTCCTGACTGTACAAGAGAAAGTGATCAAGACGATCCCCAAGAAAAAGAAATGCAAAAAGGAAAATAGTTGTCTGAGGAGGCCTTACAAATATCTGTGAAAAGAAGAGAAGTGAAAAGCAAAGGAGAAAAGAAAAGATTTATCCATTTTAATGTAGAGATCCAAAGAAGAGCAAGGAGAGATAAGAAAGCCTTCCTCAGTGATCAGTGCAAAGAAATAGAAGAAAACAATAGAATGGGAAAGACTAGAGATCTCCTCAAAAAAAATAGAGATACCAAGGGAACATTTCATGGAAAAATAGGCACAATAAAGGACAGAAATAGCATGGATCTTGCAGAAACAGAAGAAGAGATGACAAGAATACACAGAAGAACAATACAAAGATCTTCATGAGCCAGATAATCACAATGGTGTGATCACTCACCTAGAGCCAGACATCCTGGAATGTAAAGTCAAGTGGGCCTTAGGAAGCATCACTATGAACAAAACTAGTGGAGGTGATAGAATTCCAGTTGAGCTATTTCAAATCCTGAGAGACGATGCTGTGAAAGGACTGCACACAATATACCAGCAAATTTGGAAAATTCAGCAATGACCACAAGACTGGAAAAGGTCAATTTTGGTTCTAGTACCAAAGAAAGGCAATGCCAAGAATGCTCAAACTACTGCACAGTTTCACTCATCTCACATGCTAGTAAAGTAATGCTCAAAATTCTCCAAGCCAGACTTCCACAGTATGTGAATTGTGAACTTCCAGATGTTTAAGCTGGATTTAGGAAAGGCAGAGGAACCAGAGTTCAAATTATCAACATCCATTGGATCACCAAGAAAGCAAAAAATTTCCAGGAAAACAACTATTTCTGCTTTATTGACTATACCAGAGCCTTTGACTGTGAGGGTCACAATATTGTGGAAAATTCTAAAAGAGATGGGAATACTAGATCGCCTGACTTACCTCTTGAGAAATCAGTATGCAGATCAGGAAGAAACAGTTAGAACTGGACATGGAACAATGAACTGGTTCCAAATAAGGAAAGGGTTGCATCAACGATGTTTATTGTCACCCTGCTTATTTAAATTATATGCAGAGTGCATTGTGAGAAACACTGGGCTTGACAAAGCACAAGGTGGAATCAAATTTGCCAGGAGAAATATCAATAACCTCAGATATTAAGATGACACCACCCTTATGGCAGAAAGTGAAGAAGAACTAAAGAACCTCTTGATAAAAGTGAAAGAGGAGAGTGAAAAGTTTGCTTGAAAGTCAACATTCAGAAAACTAAGATTATGGCATCTGATCCCATCACTTTACAGCAAATAGATGAGGAAACAGTGGAAACAGTGACAGACTTTACTTTTGGGGGACTCCAAAATCACTGCAGATGGTGACTGCAACTATGAAATTAAAAGACACTTGCTCCTTGGAAAAATATTATGACCAACCTCGACAGCATTTTAAAAATCAGAGATGTTACTTTGCCAACAAATGTCCATCTAGTCAAAGCAATGGTTTTTTCAGTTGTCACGTATAGATATGAGAGTTGGGCTATAAAGAAAGCTGAGCACCAAGGAATTGCTGCTTTTGAACTGTGGTGTTGGAGAAGACTCTTGAGTGTCTCTTGGACTGCAAGGAGATCCAATCAGTCCATCCTAAAGGAAATCAATCCTGAATATTCATTGGAAGGGCTGATGCCAAAGCTGAAGCTCCAATACTTTGACACCTAATGCAAAGAATTGACTCAAATGAAAAAAAATCCTGGTCCTGGGAAAGGTTGAAGGCAGGAGAGAAAAGCACGACAGATGATTAGATAGTTTGATGGCATCACTGACTCAATGGACATGAGTTTGAGTAAATTACAGAAGTTGGTGATGGATAGGGAGACCTATCTTGCTGCAGTCCATGGGGTTGCTGAGAGTCGGACACAATTGTGCAACTGAACTGAACTCAACTGATCTAAAATTATTGGAATGATATAGATGAATGCTGCATATGCTCATCCAGCAGATTTGAGTCTCACTATCTAAAAGAAAGTCTTCAAAAGTATGTTTGTTTCTAAGACGTGTCTGTTTTCCTACTTTTCTTTATGAATATTCATGAAAGTGAGAGTGAAGTGGCCCAGTCATGTTCCACTCCTCACGACCCCATGAACTGTAGCCCTCCAGATTCCTCGTCCATGGAGTTTTCCAGGCAAGAATATGGGAGTGGGTTGCCATTTCCATTTCCAGAGGGCCTTCACAACTCAGGGATTGAACTCGGGTCTCCCTCATTGCAAGCAGACTCTACCATCCGACCCACCAGGGAAGCCCAAATATAGTATAGATATTAATATAATGGAGTTTTACATATGAAAGATATTTGCAACAGATTAATTGAGAAACTACAGATACACATATCTATATACAAACATATATGTATATATACACATATATGTTTGTGCATACATACACATGCACGTGTATGCCTCACGTCTGCCTTGTGTGGATATTAAAAAACAAGAAAGAGGGAAAATTATTTCAATACACAAAACAGCTGTCTTCTATAGATGGAGGGATTATAGAACTGCCATTCAGGTATGACACACAACTGCTCCTGCCAAGATCCTAAATATTAGTGAATTCACATTTAGCAAGGAGATTTATCTTTATATTGTTTCACTCTCCCCATCTGCTCTACTTTTTTATAGAGAAAAGCAAAGAGGCAGGTGTATAAGCAAGAATCTACTCTAAAATCATTAAATATTTAACAAAAATGGAAAGCCAAGTAATTTATATAGAAATTTGCAGTTTATATAGCTTTAAGTACTCTTTACTTCACAGCTGCATTTTCTTTTTGATTTGTATAGATAGGCCTTTAATTATACTCTTATGAATGAACTTACTTACTACCAAGCCTTCTCCTTAAATGACACAGACAATTAAAATTTTCTTGGGCTCCACAGGTTCCTGATCATTATATATTCCACTAAAAAGCATATTTTCAAGAAAATTTGAGGATGTTTATTAAATAGATAGTTTAAAATAGTATGAAAATATAAAATTGCTATTCAATAGTATTTTTAAATTTATGCATCACAGTTTTGGGTTTTTTGGGGGGTGGGGGGGAGTCCAGATTTCTTCCTCTTTTTTTTCTTCCAGTTGTATTGAAGTGAAGTTGGCATATAGCACTGTATAAATTCAAGGTGTGCAATGTATTGATTTGATTTATATACATCAGCAATGATTACTTCAATAAGTTTAGTGAAAAACCTTTATATCATACAGTTAGTTCCATTGCTCAGTAGTGTCTGACTCTTTGTGACACCATGGACTGTAGCATGCCAGGACTCCCTGTCCATCACCAACTCCTAGAATTTACTCAAACTCATGACCATTGAGTCGGTGATGCCATCCAACCATCTCACCCTCTGTCGCCCCCTTCTCCTCCTGCCTTCAGTTCTTTCCATCAGCAGGGTCTTTTCAAAAGAGTCAGTTCTTCACATCAGATGGCCAAAATATTGGAGTTTCAACTTCAGCTTCAGTCTTTCCAATGATTATTCAGAACTGGTTTCCTTTAGGATGGACTGGTTGGATCTCATTGATGTCCAAGGGACTGAAGAATCTTCTCCAACACCAAGTTCAACAGCATCAATTCTTTGTCACTCAGCTTTCTTTATAGTCCAACTCTCACATCCTTACATGACTACTGGGAATATCATTGTTTTGACTAGACGGACATATATTGGCAAAGCAATGTCTCTGCATTTTAATATGATGTCTAGGTTGGTCATAACTTTTCTTCCAAGGAGCAAACGTCTATTTATTTCATGGTAGCAGTCACCATCTTTGGTCATTTTTCTGCCCCACCCCCCATAATAAACCCTGTCACTGTTTCCATTGTTTCCCCATGTATTTGCCACAAAGTGATGAGACAGGATGCCATGAGCTTAGTTTACAGATACAATATTAAAGAAATGCAAAATATATTTTTTCCTTGTGATTACAACTCTTAGGATTTATTCATAACAATTGTCATATGTAGAGTTCAGCAGAGTTAATTACATTTACCATGCTGAACTTTACATACCTAGTGTTTATTCATCTTATACCTGGAAGTTTATACCTTTAACCAATACACTCTACCCCCACCTCCAACTTTGGTTACCACAAATCTGATCTCTCTCTCTCTCTCTTTTTTTCTTCCTTTTTTTTTTTCTTTTTTCTTTCTTTCTTTTTCTTTTTTTTTTGAGTTCTTTTTGAAGTATAATGGACCTACAACACTGTTAGCTCCTCTTACACATCATAATGTGTTTTATTTACATGCAAAATGGTCACCACCATAAATATACTTGCTGTCTCTCACCATAAAAAGATATACCCTGCTGTATATTCACACACTGAGCTTGTCATAATGCTTCCCAATTTGAAACTATAACACAAAGCTATAATAATCAAAACAGGCATATAGATCAATGAAACAGAATTATGAGCCTGGAAGTAAACCCGTACATGTAGGGTCAATTCATTCAGAACAAAAGAACCAATACTATTCCATGGGGAAAAGACAGTCTCTTTAATAAATGATGCTGGGAAAATTAAACAGTCACATGGAAAAGTATAAAACCATTACCTTACATCATAAACAGAAGTTAACTCAAAATATATTAAAACTAGAATGTAAGACCTAAACCCATAAAATGTCTAGAAGAAATCATAGGCAGTGAACTCTTTAACTTAGGTCTTGTCAATATTTTTTTGAATCTGACACTAAAAGCCAAGGCAAAAAAGGCAAAATAACAACAAAAAAGAACAAAAACTTAAAGATGCTACATCAAACTAAAAAGCTTCTGCATAGCATTTGAAACCACCAACAAAATGAAAAGATAACCTACTGAATGGAAGAAAATATTTGCAAATCATATATCTGATAAGTTTTTAACATCCAAAGTATATAAAAAACTTGTACAATTCAACAGCAAAAAGCAAACCAATCTGATTTTAAATTGGGAGGAAAGTTTAAATAAACATTTTTGCAAAGACATAAAAAAGCTTAACACATACATGAAAAGATGATCTACACCATTAATCATCAGGGAACAACTAATCAAAACTGCAATGAGATTCACTTCATAGTTGTTAGAATGACTATTATGAAAAATACCAGAAATAAATGTTGGTGGGGATGTGCAACAAAGGAAACTCACATATTGTTCTTGGGAAAATATACTGGTATGGCTACTATGTAAAACAACATAAAGGTTTCTTTAAAAAATAAAAATAGAAATACCACATCATCAAACAGTTCCATATCTGGGCATTTATCTGAAGATTATAAAGAAAAAAGTAAAAAAAACAAAAACAAAAACAAAACACTAGTTTGAAAATTATATACACCCCATGCTCATTGTAGCATTATTTACAATAGCTAAGATATGGAAATAATATAAAATTATCCATGAATAGATGGAGGGATAAAGGAGTAGTGGAATGTATATAAAATGGAATTGTATTCCTCCATCAAAAGAATGAAATATTGCCTCTTGTGACAACATGGATGGACCTAAGGGATTATTCTAAGTGAAATGAGTCATACAGAAAGAAAAATATCTTAGACCTCTCTTATATGTGTATTCTAAATATTGGGTTGACCAAAAAGTCTATTTGGACTTTTGCATAAGATGTAATGGTGTGAAATAAACTAATGCATTGTTTTTAGTTTAAATAAAACCTTCTTTCAAACCTCATATATTTTGTAAGTAAGAGATATTTACTCCAATATGAATGGAGGTTCTTCTGCATTTCCTTCCAACATAATTCTTTCTTTTTTATTTTAGCTGAAATAATTGGGGGAATTTGAGCCACATGTCTAATTTCTTCTAAGATCACTCTCTGTGATTGAATGCTGTGAGCCTTATTTGTTTCTGAGACAAAAAGTTATCCAGTCACATTATTGGTTTTCTCACTGGAGCATGAGGTTTTCACAGTGAATCTCCTCATTTTAGTGCTTTTTGCAAACTGCATAGGCTGAAAATATCCTAAAACACCAAGATACCCAAACACCAAGGGCCTGGTTTCTTTTTGCTTTATTTCTGCCTTCAATTTATCTCTGCCTCCCCTCATTTTACTATAAGCAGTAAGAAGAAATCAAGACAGCGCTTCCACACTTTGATCCAAGTACATTGATTACAACTTCTGTTTTCCAAATAACTGAAGACACAATTCAGCTATGTTTTTTGGCCACAATTGAGCAAGGATTTCCTTTCCTCCAATTTTTAGCAATTTGCTCCTAATTATGTTCTGAATCATCATCATTAGCAATTTTAATGTGTACATTTCTATAATATTTATAATATATTTATTAGAGACTTAGCATTCTCTAATAAATTTTTCTCCATCATGTATCCCACTCTGTTCTCATTCTCATCAAGAGGACTTTAATGTCTATATTTCTAGCAACATTCCAATTTGATGATTTAGCTCTTCTCAAGGGCAATGTAGAATTTCTCTGCTATATTCCTCACTTCCTTCTGAGACTTCATCTGCAGAATACTCAATACCCTTATTTCTACTAACAGTCCATTCAAGGTATTCAATTTTTCAACCTTTTTTCAATAACCAACTCCAAAGCTACTTCCACATTTTTAGGTTATTACTCTTGTAATACCCCAATTCTAGGTACCAAAACCTGTGTTCATTTCCTATTTGCTGCTATAAAAGATTACCACAAACTTAGTTGCTCAAAACAATACAAATTTATTATCTTACAGTTATATTGACCAGAGGTATAACAGTTTCAAGTGTCACATTCCTTCTACAGGCTCTAGGAGAGAGTACATTTTCTTGCCTTTTAAAGTTCTGTAGTCTGCCTACTTTCCTTGGCTTGTTGCCCCTTCTTCAGTCTTAAAAGTCAGCAGTACAGGATCTCCCTTTTCTCCTTGGTTTACATTATCACATGATGTTCCCCCTTTTATTTTCTTCCTCTAGCATCCTTCTTATAAATACTCTTGTGATTACATTGAACCTATTCATATCAGTATCTTTAAGTATGTCAGTAAAAAAAATCTCTTTTACCATCTATGACAACATATTCACAGTTTTCAGGTATTTGGACATGGGCAACTTTGGGAATCTATTATTCATCTTGCCACACGAGGATTAATTGTGATTACCTTGTCTCTATTTTTTCACTATATTGAAAGTGGGACTGGGCAGCAGTGGGGATGGAGACATTAACTTCTTTTATTTACTAGATTTCTAGATCATGATCTACATTTAAAAGAGAAGCAGTTTCATTGGCTAGACATTCTGAACACTGAAATAAATTCATTGAGTTCAGTAGTAGTTGAAGTCTTTTTTTTTTTTTTCCCTTAAGAATGAAATTGGTGAATTATACATATAAAATAAAGGAAAAAATAAATATCAATCCCCACCAACTAAATTATTAATGAAAAATCTAGTAGATGACTAGGAATCCTTTTAGTCTTTGTGGGCATTTAGCAAAATTGAAATTGTAAGATTTTGATGTAGCATATGTTACTTCCAGTTTTGTTCTTGAACAAGAACAGTGTTTCTCCTTCAATTTGCTCATTGTATGAAATAATTTGGAACTTCATCAGAGAATTCCAAGGAAGTCCTAGGATGGGATGATGCACATTTGAAAAGAAGTAGAGTCAATAAAGATAACTTGCAAGAAAGTATCATGGATCACTCAATACAGTTATTATCATTGAAAAAAAAATCATTATTAAGCCAGTAAGATTTTGGGAGTTTTGATTATTACAGAAGTTAACATTGTTATATTGCTGTTATTCAGTCTCTAAGTCATGTCCAACTCTGAAACCCTATGGACTATAACACACCAATTTCCTCTGTCCTCCGCTGTCTCAGAGTTTGCTCAAGTTCATGACCACTGAATTGGTGATGCTGTCTAACCATGTCATCCTCTGTTGCCCTCTTCTTTTGCCTTCAACCTTTCCCAATATCAGGGTCCTTTCCAATGAGACACCTCTTCTCATCAGGTTGCCAAAGTTTTGAAGCTTCAGCTTCAGCATCAGTCCTTCCGTGAATATTCAAGACTGATTTCCTTTAGGATGGACTGGTTGGATCTCCTTGCAGTCCAAGGGACTCTCAATAGTCTGCTCCAATACCACAGTTCAAAAGTATCACTTGCTTGGTTCTCAGCTTTCTTTATGGTCCAACTCTCACATCCATACATGACTACTGGAAAAACCATAGCTTTGACTAGATGGACATTTGTTGGCAAAGTAATGTCTCTGCTTTTTAATAGGCTTTCTAGGTTGGTCATAGCTTTTCTTCCAAGGAGAAAATGTCTTTTAATTTCATGGCAGCAGTCAGCATCTGCAGTATTTTGAAGCACCCCAAAATAAAGTCTCTCATTTGTTCCCCATCCACTTGTCATCAAGTGAATGAGACTGGATGCCATGATCTTAGTTTTCTGAATACAGAGTTTTATTTTTTTCACTCTCCTCTTTCACTTTCATCAAGAGACTCTTTATTTTTTCTTCTTTTCTTTCTTAAGTGTGGTGTCTTCTGTATATCTGAGGTTATTGATATTTCTCCTGGCAATCTGGATTCCAGCTTGTGCTTCCTCCAGCTCAGTGTTTCTCATGATGTACTTTGCATATAAGTTGAATAATCAGGGTAACAATATATAGCCTTGACGTACTCCTTTCCCAATTTTGAGCCTGTCTGCTGCTCCATGTCTGGTTCTACCTGTTGCTTCTTCACCTGCATACAGGCTTATTTCTGAGGTTAAATATGTATATGATATCTGAATTAATGATTATTTTACCCCTGCTTTACTGATTTTTTTTCAGAAAAAAAGTCCCTTTTTACTTCTAGATTTATAAAAAAAAAAAAACGTTCAAAATAATGAAAGTTATTACATATATATGTATATATATATATATACATATATATGCATATAGAGTGAGAGAGAGTTCTACATTTTTTCTTTAGCATGTATTGATATAATCATACATTTCTTCTTTTGTTGTACTAAATTGCATTCAGTGATCTAATGTTTATTCAACCAACCTGCATCCTTGGAATAAACTTAACTGGATTACAACATAATGTTTTTTCAAATATGCCTGGATTTTATTTGCTCATATTTTTCTTTTTCTATGAAAATATGTTAACACACTTATAGGTACTTAGAAAATGCAGAGCAAAGTTACATATAGTTCCACCATGTATTACAATTATATTTCAAGTCAATAAATTGAGATTTTTAGTTGGAGTTTCAATGTTAAACTCTCAAAAATTAATAGAATGAATAGACAGAAGGCTAAAATGATATAGTAGATTTAAAAAGCCCTATGAAACCAATACATCATAATTAAGATTTATATAATTTTTACACAACAGTGGGAGAAATATGTTATTTGGGCTCCCTCAGACTATAAACCAGGAGACACTAGAGTGTGTCCATGGACATAAAACAAGGAGCGAAAATTTCATGGTCTAAAGGTACTGAAATCATACTGAATAGGTTCTCTTTTCACTGTGAAATTATATTAGACATCATATCAAAAGATAACTGAAAGTAATCCACATATTTTCAAGTATAATGTGACATTTACCCAGAGATATCTTTGATTTAGCCATTATATATCTCAATAAAATTAAAAGACTGAAAAAGCACAGAGGGTGATTTGCAGAAAAGAAGCATTTAAATGAAGTTGTTCATATTTAATGTAAAATTGTGCACTTAGTATCATGAGTGTTTTAAATTAGTAGTATCTTTTTTTTTCATAGCATTTTCTTTTTAATGTTCTGAGGAAGCTCGTTATATTTCTTTTGCTCATTATATCCTATTAATAACTTTTTAAAGTTTGGAGCATCTGAGTTTTATCTTGTGTTTTACTTCCAGTACTCTTTATGTGTGCCTATTTTTTTTTTTTTTTTCTTGATCAGTCTCACCAGAAGCATGTCAGTTTTATTAGACTTTTCTAGGAAACAAGTTTGGCTTTTTCTTTTTCTTTCTTTCTTTTTTTTTTTTTTTTAATAGCAACCATGTGTTTGATTTCTGTTTTATTACTTTCTACTCTTATCTTGACTCTTTTCTTCTATTTTCTTTAGATTTGCTTACAGGTCTTTTTTCAATTTCTTAGGAAGCTTACTCTACTAAGGTTATTATTTTTCTTTTCAATATGCACGTTTAAGTCAATAAACATTTTCTTGTAAATGAGCAGATAGTGAATATTTGAAATTATATGTGCCACACACAGATAATTAAAAATAGAAATATCTTGTATTTTTTCACAATTTCTTAAAAGTCTATCAAAAAGATTCTTAATACTTGTATAAAAAAAATAGTAGACTGCATATGTTGACATTTGTCACATTTGTCACATTTCCTTCCAAATATTACAAATATAATAGATTCAGCTAACAAGTTTTAAATACTATATTAATTTCAGCTTGTTTTCAGTTTCCTGTAGGACTGTAACTTTGATTCATGAGTATTTGTAAACCTTTTTCTTAACTTCTTAATATTTTTTTCTGGCTATCATTTATTTTTACTTTTTAACTTATTCATTTTCTGTGTAATGTTAACTGTAACTTCCAAATCATTGCTACTTGTAGCATGCTTTGCAACAACTGAAAATTTAATGTATGTTTAAAAGGAGAGTGTTTCCTCTAGTTGTTGGATTCAGTGTGATATAGAATTTTATAGAGCTATCATAATATCATATATCTATAGATTAACTTTTTAAAACTTTAATCAAAGTTTTTATTTATTTATTTATTT